>NW_027507785.1:32010892-32110892 GCF_037356315.1 Lithobates pipiens
AAAAATAAAAAAAATGCCCCTCCTGTGTTAAGTGCCTTAAACATTAAAGTTCTGCTTCTAATATTAGAGATTTAAGGTATATTTAGATTGTGATGGGGTCAATGTCTTTAGCCTTGATTTATTTATTTTCTCCTCTTAGAAACTGAAACACCCAGTCAGCCTGTAACTGAGGAGGAGGAAGAGGAACCGGTTGAAGAACACGAGATTCCTGATCTTACCAGCTTTGTCTTAGAAGATATGAAACAGTACGTCTAACTTTAGATTAGATTTTTTTTTTTTTTTTTTTTTTTATTGAATATTCAAGCTACATCAAAAAGGCAGTGTAGGAAACTGGCAGCCAAAAAAATTCAATACCAAAGATTACTCATAGATTATAGCTCTGCAATTAGACTAAACAGTATGTCCAACTTTAAATTTGATGTATTGATCATGACTATGAAACTATTGATTATATTTAAAGGTAAACTAAAATGAGATGCTTTTTCAGATTTAATTTTTAAAGGTGCAAGCTCTGGTGCTTTCATCTTTCATTACTTGACCTTGGGTATGCAGGTGGGAAATGTAAACTTTGCTGGCTGCTTAATTGTTGATTAGAGATGTGAGGGTGACAATCCCACAGTTGGCTGTGTAAATAATCTGTTTGTACAGTGGAAAAGTACAGTAGGGTTCTGGTAACCTAACAGTAAGTAAGTTAAGGAAAAGCTCCCAAAAGAGGTCAGTTAAAACTTGAAAGTGGTTTTAATCTTTCCCAACATCCCAAAAATTGGCTGACGTTTTACTTCAATGTACTTTGTAGCTGAGTCCTTTAAAATATAGAAGTGTATAGAAAAGGACTATTTAGAGGTTGGCTGATCGCTGGGGCTACTTATAATGCAGTGGGGGTGCTCTTCTTCTTTTTTTTTTTTTTTTTTTTTTTGTCTTGTCTGCTTTTTGTCCTAATGCTGCACACTTCCCCAGGTCTTGTAGGGGCATCACAGTGGCTGGAAATGAAGGTAAATCTTTCCAGAGTCGGATATATAACCTGGAGTTTGGTTTTCAGTATGGGATCTTTTCTTTTTTTTTATTTTTTTTTGAAAAGGGAGACTATGCAGGTGTCTGAAACAGAATAGTCTGTGAATGTATGTGCGTGGTGACTCATTTTGTATTTAATGAACATTCTCTTTTCAGACGCTTTGATTGTGTTATAACCCGCCTGTACACTGGCATCCAGTGCTATTCATGTGGGATGAGGTTTACAAAGTCACAAACCGACGTATATGCTGACCATTTAGATTGGCATTACCGGCAAAACAGGACAGAAAAAGATGTGAGCAGGAAAATAACACACAGGAGATGGTACTACAGCTTAACGGTAAGCCATATTCTGACTGGAATCTGACCCTGGTAGCATTTGTAGTAGTGAATTGTTTTTTATTTAAACCTTTTAGGCCTCAAGTGATTTTTATCTAGAGCTCGGCTAGGATTTAAAAAAAAAAGTGATTTAAAGCGGGAGTCCGCGTGTTTTTTTTTTTTTTTTTAAAGCCAGCAGCTACAAATACTGCAGCTGCTGACTTTTAAAATGGTGACACTTACCTGTCCAGCGCGCCCGCAATGTCGGCACCCGAAGCCGATCTCTCGATCGTCTCTCGGGTGCTGCCGCCGCTATCTTGGGTATGGGAATCAGGAAGTGGAGCCTTTCGGCTTAATTTTCCGGTTCCCTACTGTGCATGCGCGAGTCGCGCTGCGCAATAAGGATGGACCCGCTGCCTCTGGGATCTGTTTCCCCCAGCAGGCAGCGGGGGAATTTCGGAAAGGGGCGTAATCTACGCCCCTTTCCGCAGAGAGCTATCCCGGAAGTGGGTGCAGATACCTGTACTGTACAGGTACCTGCACCCCCCTCCCCCCTGAAAGGTGCCAATTGTGGCGCCGGAGGGGGGGAGGATTCTCCTCTTTTTTTAAAGCAAAACTAAACCCTCCTGTTTGAGGATGGTGCCATCTTGGCCTCTATTTAGCGCCGCTGTTGCACATGTGAAACTGAAGCTTTTGGAGGGCTTGAAAGAGCTGACATAAGCACCCTGATGACCCATTACCAGAGACTTGCCTTGAATGTTGCATGCACACTAGTAGGCTGAATGTAAATTTAAAACCCTGCAGAATATAGTGGCACATTTTTAAGTGTTTAATAACCTTTTATTGAACATTTCTTCTAACTGAAGCATTAATTTAGGAAAATGTTAAATCTGTGCGTTTTTAGTTCTGCTTTAGGATGGGTTCACACTGCTGCGGGGGGAGATCCGGATGTGATTCGCACCGCAAATCACATCCGATCTCCGTAGCGATGCGAGTACAGCCATACAGATGGTATGGCTGAATTCGCATCGCTCCCGCAGCAAACTCGCACGGGACCCTTTTTTTGGTCCGCAACAGAATCGGATCGCATGGGGGTTCGCACCATGCGATCCGATTCCTGTGCGAGTCGGCAGATCGCACTGCGATATGCGGATGGATTTGGGGGTGTCATTAACATATTGACACTCCCAGCCGTCCGCATAGGGCAGTGTGAACTGCCGGCGGGAGTAATGCGGGAAAAGCGGCGTTCCCGCATCGCATCGGTGTGAACCCGGCCTTAAGCACTTCAGGCCCTTAAGATGTACCGTACCCGTACATCCTCTGGTTGAAGTAGTTATAACCGGGATGCAGGCATCATCCTTGTATCAATTTCCAGCTGGTGATGGGCTTTCATGTAGAAGTAACTTGAGCTATACACCCGCTTGTTTACTGTGTGTGGAAAGGGCCCTCCTGCCACCGCTGCCTTTCATCGGCTCTTCTAGAGAAGCCTGGTACCCCCACCACTCGGTGTCTTGCTGAGGGGAGGGGGAAGAAAGGGTACATCTGTACCCACCTCTCCTCTGTGATTTAAGAAACTGAAAGCAACGAAAATTTCACCACTTTCAGTTTGATATTTTACAATCCATTTCGCTGACCTTGTAAAGCATCAATTTTAATTTGATCAAATGCTTTTATGGCAATGGAGAGTTCTGGGATCTGTCAGTCGTCCTATGGAGATTTTTTAGGTTCCCTAGTTTGTTGCCGTTCGAGGAGCACAATTAAGCATGACATGTTGGGTATATATTTACAGTGGAACCTTGGATTATGAGCATAATCCATTCCAGGAGAATGCTTGTAATCCAAAGCACTCGAAGCAAAGGAAGTCATTGGAAACTAAGATAATTTGTTCAGCATTGACTTCTATTACACGCCGGAGAGCCTCGGAAATACTCGGGGACAGCTCGGCTGAAATGGCAAAGGCTCAGGAACAGTTTCCGAGTGGCTCTGAATCGTTCCCGCCACCCCGCACCGCTGGTCAAATGCAGTACTGCACACCCTTTTAGCTTGAATTCTGCTCGGTTTGCAGAAGGACGCTCGCAAACAGAGTTGGGGCTCTTTCACACTACCGCTCCGTTCAGGTCCACCTGTCAGTTTTTCAGGTGGACCTTACCGGATGCTCCATAGAGGTCTATGGAGCGTCTGATGTCAGCGGTGACATGTCTGCTGACATCTGACCCGCTCCAATCCAAAACCTACTTTTCCATCCGTCATCGGATCTCCCATAGGGGAAAGCGGCACTCTGACAGGTCTGTCCCTGCGCAATGTGTAGACACAGACCGGTCCTCTGCCTGCTCAGTGGGGATCGACTGAGCGATCCCCCGCTAAGCAAGCGGCTGTCCACGGGGCGGATCATCAGTGATCCGCCCTGTGTGAAAGGACCCTTTTAGAATTAAAAAAAAAAGTTGCTCGTTAACTGTTACTTGTAAACCAAGGTTTCACTGTACGTATCTTATATTTTCTCAAATTGTGCTTTGTGTGGGCTAAAATTCATTAGCGTATTTGCGTTTTCAAAAATAGTTGTGCAAATATTGTACAGCATTGCCACAGCCACCAATTTATTCTTCAGGATCTCTGCTTTCAAAAAATATATATATGTTTTGCGGTTCGAAGTCATTTTCTAGAGAAAAGAATTTTTTTTTACATGTATGTAAGAAGTGCCAATGTGTGCCAATTTGTGCCTGGGGGTTTAAAGTGGTTAAGCCAGTAAGAACAGGATTAATATGGACTTGATCAAGGTGTGACTTTCTCATTTTATGTTTATTTCTAGGATTGGATAGAGTTTGAGGAAATTGCAGATTTGGAGGAAAGGGCTAAAAGCCAGTTTTTTGAAAAAGTCCATGAGGAGGTGATATTAAAAACTCAGGAAGCTGCTAAGGAGAAAGAATTTCAGAGCGTGCCGGCTGGTCCTGCAGGAGCTGACGAGGTAAGTTTGCTGGGCTGTGGTAGTAGATATGTTTTATATAGTCATAATGTGGGCAACTGTATTTTGTTTGTGATGTTCTTTAGGGTCTACCATCTTATTATTTTTTTCAGCCCTCTGCTACTAGAAAATTACATAGGGTTTGGGGTATGTAATTTCTGTTAATGTAACCTTAACTGTTTTGTTCTTTGTCCTTCAGATTTGTGAAATATGCCAGGAGCAGTTTGAACAGTATTGGGATGAGGAAGAGGAGGAGTGGCATCTGAAAAATGCTATGCGTGTTAATGACAAGGTATGCCATAATTTAAAGCCACGTTGACATCCTACACTTTTGTTTTTTTAATGAACTCCAAATTTGATCTCATTGTGTATAGTGCTGCATATTTTCTAACTACATCAGAATAATGAAGGGTGAAGGTAAAGCTGGGTATACATGTACAGGTATATACATGCTGTGCATATTATGGAGCTCAAATTTGGCATTTTCACTGGTGGTTTACCTACGCTTTAAAGACCATGGTTAGATTAATCTACATTTTTTTTTAAGGTCCAAACACAATGGAAATCAGATCTTTTTATGGATTGCACCCCAGTTTGTAAACTGATCCCAATGCTATAGTTAAGAAGGGTAAAGGTATCCATAGAAAGTATAGGTGGTCATTACGTTTTATCTGTAGCTTTAACTGCAGTGCGACCAGCCGCCGCAGTTGTACAGGTTGGCCTGGCTGCGCAAATTGCCGTAGGTGTACGTCTGGCTCATACATGACTATCTGTGGGAGGGGGGGGTAGCCAATTAGTGGGTTCGGCAGACTGTCGGCCGCCCCCGATCAACAGAACGGGGATCTGCCAAAGTAAACGAGGCAATGCTCCATTCTGTCTGGATGACACACAGATCCTGTCCGTTTGCTATGCAGGCAGACGGATCTGTGCGTTGTCGGCAGCCCACCCCCCCCCCCCCCATACAGTTAGTAAAACATACCCAGGCAACACATTTAAACCCCCGACCCCTTTTCCCTGCCAGTGCCATTGGCCCAGTGTCAGTGCATACTTTTAGCACTGATCACTGTAATAATGTCACTGGTTCCCACAATGTCGCAGTCCTGCTAAAAAGCTCAGATCGCCATTATTACTGGGAAAAAAAATATTAAATGCCAAAAAACTATTCCCTATTTTGTATACACTAACTTTTGCGCAAACCAATCAATCTACGGTTATTTATCTTATTTACTTGAACCAAAAATGTGTAGCAGAATACATATTGTCCTAAATTGACAATTTCGTTTTTATTTAAAAAAAAAAAAAAAAAAAAAACTTGGATATGTTTTATAGCAGAAAGTAAAAATATATATTTTTAAATTGCTTATTTTGTTTATAGCGCAAAAAATAAAAACTGAAGAGGTGATCCAATGCCGCCAAAAAAGAGCTGTGTGTGTGTGTGTGTGTGGGGGGGGGGGGGCGGCCACATTTTATTTGGGTACTTTGTTGCACAACCGCAATTGTCAGCTAAAGTAACGCAATGCCGTAGTGCAAAAAATGGCTGAACCCAAGGGCACCCTCTCTGCCCAGCCTCCATGCTGGATGCGGACAGTAGACTCTTGGGAGATGAATCGGGACCATGCTCCACCGCGATTAACGCTGTACCGTCGCGTTTCGCAACTTAAACATGGCCTACACCCCCAGCTATGAACCTTGATGTGCTCATATGCTGCTCCCCTCTTTCTCATATGCTGCTCCCCTCTTTCGCACAGAAAAACAAAAAAAATGGCTGAAATCGTTAAAGTGCATTTTCACTTTGCAGCCAAATTGATTGGGGAAAACACTACTTTGTTACGTTACCCATTCTTATTGCATACCTCTTTAAATTAAATTTTAAAAATGCTGCTTACCTTTTTAACTTGCAGTAAAATATAATCCTATAAAAACGTGGTGGCTGGGGATTGTTTGCCATAATTGACCACGTCTGGACTGTGCTGGCAGCTCTTATCCATTGTATATCTGTTAAACGGTGGCTAAAGGTTTCAAAGCATTGTTGGTGCATTGTATGTTAATGTAATTAAAAATTAAAATTCCTGTCCCTTTACTCCAAGCTATTCTAAACAATACAAGCTGCCTTTAAAGCCCATCAGTTTTTGTTTTTTTCTTGTTCAACCCAGCGAGCTGAGCAAAAAAAAACTGAAAAGCTCAGGAGGGATCCTGTACTAACAATCCAATGTTGGTACTGCGATCTCCCCTGCTAAACTATTTGTGTTATTACAGGTCAGCAAATTCCCAATAACCTCAAAGTAGTGTATATGACTGTTCAGAGGCTGCATTTGGCCTTTTTTTGCAGGACATGTCCTCCTGAGGTGGGTTTGAACTGAAGGACAAAATCTTTTGGCAAATGCAGAGTTTTCAGTTTGGGAGCATGAATGAACCACTTCCAAGACTGCAATACATATATATACATTGCAGCTTTGAAGTGGTTTACCGGGTTTATAGCTGAAGGTATCGGCCGTAACCCCTGCATTTGGTTTTTTAAATTATGAAAGCGTTCTGAGCTGCTGGAGCGCTTTCAGAAGCAGCAGGAGGGGGCATCTCCCCCCCCCCCCACCAGAAAAACCTTCTGACGGTGCGGCCGGCTAATCCCAGAGGTGATCGAAGAGCAGATTCTTTGATCGCCTCTGGCCTTGGAGGACTGGAGCGACGGCACTTCCAGTCAAGGCTGGAAATAAACACCTTTTTTCTTAAAAGACATAGCTATCTATAGGTAAATCTATATATAGATGTATCTATATAGAGAGGGAGATGGACATGTTATCTTTTGCTTTTAAAGGTAAAGAGGAGATTTTGGGTTTCTTTTGACTAAAAAAAAGTGAGTAAAAAAAAAATTTAAAGGAGCAGTATAAAAAAGTAGATTAAGAAAACCAAAAAACGTTGAAGTGCCCCATCCCTCCGTTTATGCGTCCAGAAGCAAACACGTATGCAAATTGTACACACTAGTAAACTGTATTCACACCACACATGAGGTATCACTGCGAACGTTACAGCAATAATTCTAGCACTTGACCTCTTTAACTCTAAAGAAGTAACCTGTAAAGGATTTTAAAGTGTTGTCTATGAAGATCTTTAAGTACTGTCGTTTTTCATCATTCAGTGCAATTTTAAAGTGACATGTTGGGTATCTACTCGGCATAACATCTTTTACAAAACAATTGGTGTGTGTATACAATATACATAAATCTGTGTGTTTATGATGAAGAGGAGTGTGTGTATGTATGTGTGTGTGTATATATATATATATATATATATATATATATATATATATATATATATATATATATATATATATATATATATATATATTATATATATATATATATATATATATATATATATATATTTTTTTTTTTTTTTTTTCCTTTTTTTTTTTTTTTTTCATTCAAATGCATTTTCCCCAAAAAATGTATTTAGTAAAACTGCTGTGCAAAATATCTGACACAAAGACACAAATATTGCAATGCTCACCATTTTATTCCCCAGGGTCTCTGCTTCCAAAAAAAAGTTATTATGTTTAGGGGTTAGGAGTTATATTCTAGCAAAAAATACTGATTTAAACTTGTAAACAAAGTGGCAGAAAAGTCTGGTCTTCAAGTGGTTAAACCAGAGCTGCACTCGTATGGAAACCGCTTTGATAAGAACACCCATCAACATGAGACCCATATCTCCTTGGCTCAGCACTCTGTTCCAGCAGATTACTTATGCATGTGAATTTGCACATCAGGTGGTATTGACTTTACTCTTGAGTTGCCTTGCGGTCTTTTGCATGTAGGAGGGAGGGAATTTTGCTGTTTTCTGTGTAATAGGCTGCATGTTGATTGTGCTAACAAAGATGAAAAGAAATTGCCATGAACTTCACAGTATGCAAGTAAATATGTCAAGGGCAAATATAGAACTTTCAGCCATTGTTTGTGCTAAATACAGTGCTCTCCCCTTTGCTAAGGCATGTTGACAGTTCTCCTGACAGTTCATTTAAGATGATGCTAGTAGTACCCATTGCTAAGTGCATCTTCATTTTATTCGTTAGTTTACTTTCAGGAAGAAAAAACTGGGTGCCAAATCTCTGGAGGTACGTGCCACCTCCTGGATTGCTGCCTTTTACTATTTACACGCTCACATTAAGTGCCATGATTATAGCTTTTGCTATACTCTTCAACAGGAGACTTGCATCTCTCCTACACAGCAGCTGGTTCTCATTTTGTCCAATCAACGTACAAGGGGGAAGAAAGGGGGGCAGACGGTACAGCTTTTGTGTGTGAGAGCAGCAGATTTTTATGTAGTGGTTCTGACTCTGTTTCTGTTTTGCAGATTTATCACCCTTCCTGTTATGAAGATTATAAAAATGTAAGTATATAATCATGTCTGAAAGCATTAGATTGTAGGCAAGTTCACAAGCAGGGCACACCTAACCCACTTTTCTTCAATTGTTTACCTGTATTGTCTCCCTTTTTTTTTTATATTTTAAAGTGCTATGCAGTTTGTTGTTGCTCTGTGTGTCCTATTATATTTGGGTTCCAGTTAGTGCTGAGAGCAGAACTCTTCCCTGCTGACCCTTTAAAACAGTGTTTCTCCACTCCAGTCCTCAAGGCACCCCAACAGGTCATATTTTCAGGCCTACCATTATTTTGCACAGGTGATTTGATCAGTTTCCCTGCCTTAGTAATTATCATAGTCATTTCATCTGAGGGAAAACATGACCTGTTGGGGCGCCTTAAGGACTGGAGTTGAGAAACGCTGCTCTAAAATGCTGAAGGCCTTACATGGGCTCCTTGTGTGTTCTTGTGATTGGCTGTCAGTGATCACATGATATAGCACCTCCTACGGGCTCCTGTCACTGTGTGACCAGGAGCAGTTGGTGAAAAGGCGGTCACCGTGATGAGGGTGTATGTTTGTGTGCTCCTGAACACATAAGATGCATACTGTATAGAGAATAGTCTACATTCGTGCTGTAACATATATATTTATACAGTTCGCTTTAGCGTTAACGGAGTAATAAAAGTAATTGTGTGCGCTATAAAACAGAGGCTTTAATGCAGAACTTCACCCAAGTTCTGCTTTTCCTTGCCCCGCTGTTGGCTGATGTCACTCACAGAAGCAGATCTCTGATGGCATGGACAGTTTACATCTGTTAGAGATGTGTAGAATCATATTTTGTATCACTCTGGGGTCTGCTATAGCAGCCGCTTGTGATCGGGAAGCAAATCTGGCAGGCTGTTTATACCCAAGTTGATCGTACATTCAGCCTGCCCATTAATGGTTCAAATCTTGGCTGTTTCCAGCTGAACCGGCCAAGATTTGAACAGTGTATGGGGCTTGCCTAAGGTTCCATTCAAACACTTTACCACTCCAAAGTTGTGCCGATTTTTGGAGTGCAACTTTGGATGGGTGCGACTTGGGTACGACTTTGGCTTTGACCAGTGATAATGGACAACTCTTGCATTGTATAACATTCAGGTACAACTTTCATGCAACTTTTGAGGGCTGAACATTGAAGTCTATGGCCCTCAAAGTAGTGCATGAACTACTTTGAAGTCGCTGCCACTTTAAGTCGCACATATAGGAACGGCTATCATGAGCAAACACAGGGAATGACAAGTCGCACAAGTGTGAATGGAGCCTTACTGGAAAATCTTTCTAAATCTGCAGCTGCAGCCACTAATTGGTGTATTCAGACACCAGAGGAGTTCCACCATCGGCATACATTGTTCCAGCCAGGAGCATTCCTCCATCCCACCTCACTTGTGTGGATTGAAGAATCTGCTTTTCTTTTCAACCAGCCCACTGGCTGATTGAAGTGTCCTCTATGGGCAGCTTTATACTGATCTGTTCAAAGGCAGTACACTAATGTGGAAATATCCCCCTCTGTATGATGCCATAAAATACACACTCCTTGCTATACAAAAGAGGGATCATAAGACTGCTCTGCAATCACATGACTGTCATACAAAACGCCAAAGGTACAAGAGGTTGTGATTATAGTAAACCAATAATGTGCTTGTATTGTGTGTTTACATAAGCTTACATACTGCAGCTGTGTGAGATTATTCATTTTCTTTTTTTTTTTTTCTCGCAGACTTCTTCCTTTTTGGACTCCACACCATCCCCGAGTAAAGCACTCCTGGAAAATCCACTGAGTGCCATGCTAAGTTTGGTTAAGGAGGAAGCGACCGACACTACCGACATTGCACTCAAAGTGAAGGAAGAGCCTACAGAGGACAGACCCTGTAGTAAAGGTGAAATCATACCTCTGTTGACGGAGATCAAAGTGGAACCCACCGATCCGGAGACGAAGCTGCTGCCATAAGACTTTTTGTTTTTTCTGTTGTAGTTTAGAAATTTCTACTAAATGTGAACTGGGGGCGGGGCTCTGGTTCTTTTGTTACTGAATACATTTTTGTATTTGTATTTCCATATGCCGACACACAGTTTCATGTGTAATTTTTGAGGGATGTGCACAGAGCAGAATGACCTTGTACAATAAAAGCTGTTGTATAAAAAAAAAGTTTCCACATGGCTGTAAATTATAAATAAAAATATTTTTGCTATACCTGGAGTGTGAGGTTTCTGCACACCATACAGAGGTTTGAGAATAAAATGCTTTTGCTTTCTGTGGTTGATGTATGTATCTTTCTGGAAACATTTTTTTTGAGGCTGATTCTGCCATTTTTGGTTTTCCTATATTACATGTTGGACTAATAACTGGTTGGTTTAAAGATTTCTTTTTAATACAGTTTATAAACAAATTCACTAATAAGATCCAGGTAAATTACAAAAAAAAAATGGAAGCGATTGTGCCCAGGACAAAGCACATCAATACTCGGAGGAGACCTTTAAGTTGAACACACTTGTACATATATTTCAAAAAAAAGCTTCTACTTTCAAGGATCTGGATGAGTGACTGAAATTTTTTTTTTTTTCCCCCATTTTGTTTTTTTTTTCAGTGTTCTACTTTAAAGTCCATTAGATGCAAAGTATAAAACTGTGTTTAAGGTTAATAAATAATAAAACACATTGAACCAAACTATGCTTGTATTGTTTTGTTTGTTTTCTGTGTGTTTTGGTGGTTGGAGTTGCTTTTGGGAGGAATTGTAATTTTAATCCCTGGGCACCAGCTCCTGTTGTCCCTTTTTTAGGTCGCTTTCACACAGGCAGATTCGCCTGCTGGGGGGATATGACCTCTGATCCCCGCTGAGCATGGATGGCAGGTCCATCTGCACTCCCCTTATGCAGAGCGGACATAGCCTGCATTCCACTATGTGCGGTTGGATGTAAGCAGGATCCCCTATCCATTTACACCCAATCCTCCAGACAGATTGGGATGGGATCGGCTGTTGGCAGGTGTAAACTGACATGTCTGTTTACATCTGCTGCTACACAGAGGACAATGGATGTTCTGATCAGGTCTGCCTAAAAATAAAGAAAAGAAAAGACAGGCTGAACCCCATCAGTTTGCTGGAAGGTGGGCAGAATTCCTGATCATGGGACGCCTGATATATTGCTTCTCTTTAGCTGCTGCATGTTTCGGGAGTTCTGCCCACCAGTTCAAATTGTAAACGGTAGACTGGGAGCTGTTGATTACCTTATGCAGACATGGACACAGCCATCTGATCTGGCTGGACTGAGAGATATGGACCTCCTTCTGTTTTTGCTGGATTGTAGGCATCTGGGTGTAAACGGACACAAATCCTTCCCTTTTTTTTATTTTTGTGGCATCCGACTGCCCATAGAGGAGAATGAAGGCAATGATCGGGTCTTCCTGAAAAATGGGCAAGCAAAGAGATCCTGTAGTCTTCATCCTGCTTACACCAACTCTTAAAGTGGAAGTAAGCCCTTCTGTCATTTTTAGCTTAGGAAGCTGCCATGTTGGCCTCTGTTTAATCATCAGCTTGATGCTGTATATGCGATCAGTTATGGCACCAGCCGTTGGATGGTTTGACTGGTTGAGAACGCATCCGATGTGAGAGTTGCATTCCCGGCACGTGCCTGAAATGTAACTGTTATATCTATGGGTTTACTTCCACTTTTAGGAATGAGCAGTTGCATACCTGCTGATCACTCCAGTTCTTGGTCTGCTCTGAGCAGAGACTGTTGGGGCCTCTTTTTCACACAAGCGGACTGACCGGGTCTGCCTGTCCATTTTTCAGATGGACCCAATTGGACAACATTGTCTTTTTTACATGTCTGTTTACGCGCACCTACCTCTGATACAATCCACTAAAAACAGACACGGAACCATTACCCTTCTGTTTATTGCAGGGTTAGGCAACCTGGGGCCCTCCAGCTGTTGTGGAACTACATTTCCAATGAGACATTGCAAAGGCTGCCAGTTACAATTACTCCCAGAGGAATGATGGGACTTGTAGTTCTGCAACAGCTTTAGGGCCCCAGGTTGCCTACCCCTGGTCTTATCGGATCAGGTCTAAATGGACAGGTAGTCCGTTTTACATCAGACCACCCATAGAGCGCTCTGTCTGCTCTACATAAATGAAGTGGACACGGACCAGCCAATGGTGCCTGGTCAGCTTTGTTAAAGGGGCCTCTGATACCCACACGATGACTGCTCCTAAAAAGCTTTGGCTTTTTATTTTTATATATCCAGAACGCAGTTCTAAGATTAATTGGTTTTGTCCCAAAGCATATGTATCACTGAAGAAAGGGACAGGGATTTTCTCCAATGTTTACCGTGTTTATTGGCCTTAAAATGAACCCCATCATTAGGGTTGGTGGCTGTAAAATGAGCCCCCAGCATTGAGGTCAGGGGATGCAATAAAAGCCTCTGGGCATTGGTGTCTGTGTCAGCAATAATGTCCCCCTATTGCTGTCGGTGGATGCTGTAATAACCCCCAGCATTGGTGTTGGGCTTGGTGTTCCTAAATCCAGAACTCTGCATTCACTATATCTGGTCTCCCACAGTACACAGAAATGCAATTCTTAGTAAATCTAAACCGCTGATGAGAAAAGGTCTTTAGCAGTCTTGTGACTTCTATGAGTGTCTGGTTAAACCTTGTAGGGAGAGTTTTAATTCTCCTCTGACTCCTGAGGCTGCAGGACCCCTTACCCGCTGCTGATTGACCCCGTGCTGATAACAGAGTGCCCCCAAGGCTCTGTATGATCAGGAGATGTAATGGGGACAGTGGAAGAAGTGAAGGATCAGAGCGGACAGGCTAAAACAATGTGGTGGAGAATTAAACCCTTGGGTCTCACTGTGAGTAGAACGAGCATGCTTTACTGCATATACAGACAGATTTTTTACTGTTTTAGGTTTAGTAACACCTTAAAATTAACTGTTAACAAATGGAGAGGCAATAATAAGCACCACTATCTGTATCGGGGCATTCAGTGATAAGGTGACTCCAGCATTGGTATCGGTGGATGTAATGAAAACCACCACCATTGGGCGTAGAGGATGCAATAATAATTCCCAGTGCTGTTGTCAGTGGATACAATAATAACCTCCCAACTTTGCGGTCAATAGCAACAATTAATTATTTTTGGTGTTGGTGGATGTAATAATTTACACCAATGGTCCCACTGGCTGAAATAATACCCCCCCTCCCCCCCCCCCCCCCCCCAACAAAACCATTTTTAATACACCCCATTGCTCTTGGCTGGAGATTACGCCATCTGACACTACTGGTTTACTTTCACTTCCAGGTGCTATTCACTCTGCCAAGTGTGGTGGCAGGCAATCGGTATAAAAAAAAAGTGGGTGGAGGCACCCAGCAAAAGATGCGGGATGCATTAAATACTTTAGGTTACAGCATAGCCACCAACAATATGTGCAGTGTGTGAGTGCACAGTGGGCCCCCTCCCCTTGGGGGCCCATGCCACTGCCTGGAGCTGAAATACCTGTCTTCTTTCATCCTCTGTGTGGCCAGTGTGCCCCCTTGCACAAACCCTGCCACAATGGGATTTTCCAGCATGTGCATTGACATCTGGAGATGTAAACTATTTTTTTGCACCTTTTGAATGCTGCTCTGGAACAGAGTTTCTCAACCTTTTTTCAGTTATGACTGCAAAATCTCGAGACACCCCAATCTAAAATGTAAAAATACAAACTTTTTTTTTTTTTTTTTTTATCAATTGGACCTCTGAGCCTGCGACAATGCACATAACTGCCTTGAAAAAAAATACCATTCACATTAGAACCCCCCCCCTTCTCATGTCAGAGGGGGAGTAAATGAACATTCACATCATTTGAGAAATCCCCCGGAAAATCAGGGGTCCCTTCTTCATGTTAGAGTCCCCTCTTCACATTAGAGGTCCCTCCACCACACCAAAGCCCCCCTTCACACTAGAGTCCCCTCTTCACATCAGAGATTCAAGTCAGAGTCCCCCCATCGCATTAAAGGGTCCCATTTACATTAAAGTCCCCCCCATTGCATTACAGCCCCACTTTACCATAAAGTCCCCTCTTCATATGAGAGGCCCCCATCACGTTAGAGGTCCATCCATCATTTCAGAGGTTCCCCCACCACATCAAAGTCCGCTCTTTACATCAGAAGCCCCCCATCACATCAGAGGTCCCCCCTATATATGTAATCCCCCGTCACATCAGAGGTCCCCCTCAATTTAGAGCCCTCTTTCACATTAGAGTCCCCTATTTACATCAAAAGTCCCCCGAGCACATCAGAGGGCCTTAATCATGTCAGAGATTCCCCCATCACATTTGAGTCCCCTTTTCACATCAGAGGTCCCCTTCATGTCAAAGAGTCTCCATCACATCAGAGGTCCCTCCATCACACAAGAGATCCCACACCATCAGAGGTCTCGCCATCACATCAGGGGCATCCTCCTGTTAGAGGTTCCCCAACACATCAGGGGTCTCACCATCATGTTAGATGTTCCCCCTATCACATCAGGGGTCTCGCCATCATGTCAGAGGTTCTCCCATCACATCAGGGGTCTCGCCATCATGTCAGAGGTTCCCCCATCCCATCAGGGGTCTAGCCATCATGTCAGAAGTTCTCCCATCACATCAGTGGTCTTTCCATCATGTCAGAGGTTCCCCATCACATCAGGGGTCTCGCCATCATGTCAGAGGTTCCCCCAACACATCAGGGGTCTCGCCATCATGTTAGACGTTCCCCCAACACATTAGTGGTCTTTCCATCATGTCAGAGGTTCCCCCATCACATCAAGGGTCTCATCATCATGTCAGAGGTTCCCCCATTACGTCAGGGGGCCCATCATCATGTAAGGGGTTCCCCCAACACATCAGGGGTCTTGCCATCATTTTAAAAGTTCCTCCATCACATCAGGGGTCTCGCCATCATTTCAGAGGTTCCCCCAGCACATCAGGGGTCTTGCCATCATGTCAGAGGTTCCCCCATCACATCAGGGGTCTCATCATCAGTTCCCCCAACACATCAGGGGTCTCGCCATCCTGTCAGAAGCTCTCCCATCACATCGGGGGTCTCGCCATCATGTCAGAGGTTCTCCCATTACCTCAGGGGTCTCACTATCATGTCAGAGGGTCCCCCATCACATCAGAGGTCTCGCCATCATGTCAGAAGTTCCCCCATCACATCAGGGGTCTCGCAATCACATCAAGGGTCTTGCCATCACGTCAGAGGTTTTCCCATCACTTCAGGGGTCTCTATCATGTCAGAGGTTCCCCCATCACATCAGGGGTCTCGCCATCATGTCAGAGGTTCCCCATCAGATCAGGGGTCTTGCCATCATGTCAGAGGTTCCCCCATCACATCAGGAGTCTTGCCATCATGTCAGGGGTTCCCCCATCACATCAGGGGTCTCATCATCATGTCAGAAGTTCCCCCATCACATCAGGGGTCTCACCATCATGTCAAAAGTTCCCCCATCACATCAGGAGTCTCGCAATCATGTCAGAAGTTCCCCCATCACATCAGGGGTCTCACCATCATGTCAGAGGTTCCCCATCACATCAGAGGTCTCGCCATCACGTCAGAGGTTACCCCATCACACCAGGGGTTTCGCCATCATGTCAGAAGTTCCCCGATCACATCAGGGGTCTTGCCATCACGTCAGAGGTTCACTCATCACATCAGAGGTCTCGCGATCATGTCAGAAGTTCCCGCATCACATCAGGGGTCTCGCCATCATGTCAGAAGTTCCCCCATCCCATCAGGGGTCTCGCCATCATGTCAGAGGTTCCCCATCACATCAGGGGTCACCCCATCCTGCCAGAGGTTCTCCCATCACATCAGGGGTCTCGCCATCACATCAGGGGTCTTGTCATCATGTCAGAGGTTCTCCCATCACATCAGGGGTCTCCTCATCATGTCAGAGGTTCTCCCATCACATCAGGGGTCTCGCCATCATGTCAGAGGTTTCCCCATCACATCAGGGGTCTCGCCATCATGTCAGAGGTTCTCCCATCACATCAGGGGTCTCGCCATCATGTCAGAGGTTCTCCCATCACATCAGGGGTCTCGCCATCATGTCAGAGGTTCTCCCATCACATCAAGGGTCTCGCCATCACATCAGGGGTCTCGCCATCATGTCAGAGGTTCTCCCATCACATCAAGGGTCTCGCCATCACATCAGGGGTCTTGTCATCATGTCAGAGGTTCTCCCATCACATCAGGGGTCTCCTCATCATGTCAGAGGTTCTCCCATCACATCAGGGGTCTCGCCATCCTGCCAGAGGTTCTCCCATCACATCAGGGGTCTCGCCATAACATCAGGGGTCTTGCCATCATGTCAGAGGTCCCCCCGTCACATCAGGAGTCTTGCCATCATGTCAGAAGTTCCCCTATCACATCAGAGGTCTCACCATCATGTCAGAGGTTCCCCCATCACATCAGGGGTCTCACCATCATGTCAAAGGGGTTCCTCCATCACATCAGGGGTCTCACCATCATGTCAGAGGTTCTCCCATCACATCAGAGGGCCTCATCAGAACACACTTCACATTATTGTCTCCTCTTCACTTGAAAGGCCCTCATCATCCATTGTATCCGACGTCCCCTATAACATCAAAGTACCCCTTCGGCAGAGTCCTCTCATCACATCAGGGTCTTTCTTCCATCATAGATTCCCCCATCATCGAGACCCCCGATCACACAGTCCCCTTTGACATCAGAGCTTTAAACTTTGGCTGGAGCAGTGGGGTAGAGGCAGGGGGAGGTCTGGAGGAGGGGGCTTCTATCCTCCCCTGAATGCTAACAAAGACCCTACATGCATGCCACCTGCATACCTCACAACATTTTGAGGTGGGTACGAGGGACACCCATTGGCAAAGTAGGTATAGAACACCCCAACCCCCCCCCCCCCCCCCCTGTTTATAAAAGAAGAAGGGAACAGCACCAACTGCAAACTAATAAAACAATTAAATACCAATGCTGCTCCTAAATTAGTGGATAACTAAAAAAGGTGAGAAAAAGATCAAAAGGGCGCTAACTGGTCAGTCAAGTGAAAATACATAAATTCCAAAAAATGAATGAATGAATCGATAAACAATATTGAGTGATCAAAATATTTATATTAATGTGATTCCATATATATCTATATATAGATATATTAAAGATTCCAGGGACAGCTCTCCAAATATCCCCAAAAAATACATCGGACAACTAGCACAGGAGAACCACAAGCTACTCTAGTGCCAGGAACAAAGATGGCAGAGCCAGCCAGGGGACACGGACCGGAAATGACGTTGTACAATCCTCCCGGTGGCCATGGAAACTGCTGAGCGTCCCGGAAGTGTGTTTTTTTTTAGAGGCAGCAAGAAAGCTAAGGGACGCCCGAAGATGCCTGCAGCCTCCGGAGCCTCTACAAACGGTGAGCGGCGGTCCCGGGGAGGAGACACGTCACGTGACCCCCCCCCCCCCCCCCCCCCCCAATCCAGCTGTGTGAGTGCTGCACTGACACTCTCCATTCACAGTACTGGGAGATGTCAGTCGGTGCTGCTGAGCCTAGATGTATACATTCAGCCAATACAGATCTATAAGCCAATCACCGGGAGCTGCTGTCATTATTTATAGCCTTAAAGGCACAGTAAACCTTATATTCCAGATTTAGAGTGTAAGCAACAAGGTCAGCCCCTCCGCCCCGATCCCTGGAAATACAGAAAAGTACATGTCCATCAGCCAGAAGTACATGAATCATCCCCGGAGTCCTATTCAGGACTCACATTGCAAGACTTGGTGTCAGCCCTGCCCACTTGTCTATTGTTGAACTCTTGAGTCCCCCCTTCTCTTCATCCCGCAAATCCGAGAGACCCAAGCTGGCCGTAGGCAGCTCAAATGTCACCCAATGGGTGACCGTGTCGGCGCCAACAAAAATCAACTGACGTTCCTCCTTCCAGGCTGTTCAGCACGGTCGGGGGGGGCATTGATTTTCTATGATTTTATAACTGTGTATGGCCAGTTTAAAGCAATATTACACCCAAAGCCAAAATGGTAATATATTGCAGCTTACCTATCATTACATGTTATGCTCTATTGTTGCAGTCTGCAGGGAATCTATTTTACAATTTTTCTTTTTATCATTACCAAATTCTATAAAAATTTTGCTTAGCACCACAAAATGATACTTGGTTCTGTTTTCTGTAAAAGGGGAACCAAGGGACAAAACTTGAAGGTGGGTAGGAGGTGGAACTAAGTAACGGTGCTCGGAGGTTGGTAGGAGGTGGAACCAAGTAACGGTGCTCGGAGGTTGGTAGGAGGTGGAACCAAGTAACCGTGCTCGGAGGTTGGTAGGAGGTGGAACCAAGTAACCGTGCTCGGAGGTTGGTAGGAGGTGGAACCAAGTAACGGTGCTCGGAGGTTGGTAGGAGGTGGAACCAAGTAACGGTGCTTGGAGGTTGGTAGGAGGTGGAACCAAGTAACCGTGCTCGGAGGTTGGTAGGAGGTGGAACCAAGGAATGGCGCTCGGAGGTTGGTAGGAGGTGGAACCAAGTAACAGTGCTCGGAGGTTGGTAGGAGGTGGAACCAAGGAATGGCGCTCGGAGGTTGGTAGGAGGTGGAACAAAGTAAAGGTGCTCGGAGGTTGGTAGGAGGTGGAACCAAGTAACGGTGCTCGGAGGTTGGTAGGAGGTGGAACCAAGGAATGGCGCTCGGAGGTTGGTAGGAGGTGGAACAAAGTAACGGTGCTCGGAGGTTGGTAGGAGGTGGAACAAAGTAAAGGTGCTCGGAGGTTGGTAGGAGGTGGAACCAAGTAACGGTGCTCGGAGGTTGGTAGGAGGTGGAACCAAGTAACGGTGCTCGGAGGTTGGTAGGAGGTGGAACCAAGTAACAGTGCTCGGAGGTTGGTAGGAGGTGGAACCAAGTAACCGTGCTCAGAGGTTGGTAGGAGGTGGAACCAAGTAACAGTGCTCGGAGGTTGGTAGGAGGTGGAACCAAGGAATGGCGCTCGGAGGTTGGTAGGAGGTGGAACCAAGTAACGGTGCTCGGAGGTTGGTAGGAGGTGGAACCAAGGAATGGCACTCGGATGTTGGTAGGAGGTGAAACCAAGGAATGGCACTCGGAGGTTGGTAGGAGGTGGAACCAAGGAATGGCACTCGGAGGTTGGTAGGAGGTGGAACCAAGGAATGGCACTCGGATGTTGGTAGGAGGTGGAACCAAGTAACGGTGCTCAGAGGTTGGTACGAGGTGGAACCAAGTAACGGTGTTCGGAGGTTGGTAGGAGGTGGAACCAAGTAACAGTGTTCGGAGGTTGGTAAGAGGTGGAACCAAGGAAGTACATGAATCATCCAAGGGATGATTCATGTACTTCTGGCTGATGGACATGTACTTTTCTGTATTTCCAGGGATCGGGGCGGAGGGGGAGGGGCTGACCTTGTTGCTTACACTCTAAATCTGAAATATAAGGTTTACTGTGCCTTTAAGGCTATAAATCAGCCGTCATTAAATGGCGGCCAGCAGTCCGAGTCCGGACCGAGCTGGGCTTCTGCCCGGACCGCTATGCCGCCTGTGTAGTGAATTACAGCAATCACTGGTTTGCTGGGACCGCGGGTTTCCCTAGCAACCAGTGACGCTGTGCGCTATGCCGCCTGTGTAGTGAATTACAGCAATCACTGGTTTGCTGGGACCGCGGGTTTCCCTAGCAACCAGTGACGCTGTGCGCATGCGCCCGCCCCCTGCTCCTGGCCGGGTCTCTCGGAGCTGTGTTTTACTCACGCTCACAGGCAGTAGGGGGTGTGACATCATGTGCGCGCCCCGCCCCCCATGCTGCCCGCGTTTCCCGATTCCCGGGTCCTGGCTCTCCTTGAGGCAGCTTCAGTTGTGCCCTTCCTCCTGCAGTTGAGGTATGTGGGCACATTAGCTTTCATGCACACTGTTGGGCATATTGTAAGGGGCACACTGATAGGTATATTTGTAATTTGCACAATGCTGGGCTTTTTTTGTAAGGGGCATGCTGATGGGTATATTTTTTATATGCACACTGATTTGCATGTTTTGTTAAGGTGCACCTTAACAAAATATGCCCATCAGTGTGCACTTAAAATATATACCCATCAGCATGCCCCTTAAAATAAAATGTGTCCATCAGAGTGCCCTTTAGCATAAAATAAGGGTCACGCTGATGGGCACCTTTTATGTTAAGGGGTACTCTGATGGACAAATTTAATTTTACGGGGCACGCTGATGGGTATATTTTTAATGTGCACATCGATGGGCATATTTTGTTAAGGGGCACGCTGATGGGCACAACAAAATGTGCCCTACAAAATATGCCCATTGATGTGCACATTAAAAATATACCCACCAGCATACCCCTTAAAATAAAATTTGTCCATCAGAGTGCCTCCTAACATAATAGGCGCCCATCAGTGTGACCCTTATTTCATGTTAAGGGGCACTCTGATGGGCATATTTTATTTTATATTAAAAGGGGCACTCTGATGGGCAAATTTTAAGTTAAGGGGCACATTTTGTTGTCCATCAGAGTGCCCCTTAATATAAAATGTGCCTATCAGCATGACCCTTATTTTATGTTAAGGGGAACCCTGATGTGCACATATTATGTTAAGGGGGACTCTGATGGGTACATCTTATGTAAGGGGACACTGACAGGAATGTCAGTGATGTAAATCGACACTGTGATGGGGACACCTGATGTAAAGGGGCACACTCATGGGCACATTTTATTTTAAGAGCAACACTGATGGGTACATTTTATATTAAAGGGGCACTTTGATGGGCAAATTTTAAGTTAAGGGGCACATTTTGTTGTGTCCATCAGAGTGCCCCTTAATATAAAATGTGCCCATCAGCGTGACCCTTAACATAAAATTTACCCATCAGCGTGACCCTTATTTTATGTTAAGGGACACCCTGATGGGGACATCTGATGTATGGGGACACTCTGACAGGAAGGTCTGATGTAAAGGGGCACTGTTATGGGGACACCCGATGTAAAGGGGCACTGTGATGGGGACACCCGGTGTAAAGGGGCACTGTGATGGGGACACCCGGTGTAAAGGGGCACTGTGATGGGGACACCCAATGTAAAGGGACACTGTGATGGGGACACCCGATGTAAAGGGACACTGTGATGGGGACACCCGATGTAAAGGGGCACTGTGATGGGGACACCCGGTGTAAAGGGGCACTGTGATGGGGACACCCGGTGTAAAGGGGCACTGTGATGGGGACACCCGGTGTAAAGGGACACTGTGATGGGGACACCCAATGTAAAGGGACACTGTGATGGGGACACCCGATGTAAAGGGACACTGTGATGGGGACACCCGATGTAAAGGGACACTGTGATGGGGGCACCCGATGTAAAGGGACACTGTGATGGGGGCACCCGATGTAAAGGGACACTGTGATGGGGGCACCCGATGTAAAGGGACACTGTGATGGGGGCACCCGATGTAAAGGGACACTGTGATGGGGACACCCGATGTAAAGAGCAAATGTAAAGCTATCCTAGTTCCAACTGTCCACATGTTTAATATTGTAACTGAAACTTGACAATAAATATTGTTGAAATGCTAAGAAAATTTTACATTTCTCATGGCACAGACTTGAGTTTCGGACCTCGGCCCAAAGAAAATTTTGGCGACCGGACCTCCTTGAATTTTAATTCATTACCCCTGCTATAAATAATGACAGCAGCTCCCGGTGATTGGCTTATAGATCTGTATTGGCTGAATGTATACATCTAGGCTCAGCACATGTTCCATGCAAACACGCCTGAGCTCATCCTTACTCGCCAGTTGGTAGGGGGAGAGACCACACCAGTGTAGCTTTGAAATCGCTTCTACTTCAGCGTGATTTCAAAGCCGCCGATCAGTGCAATTTTGATGTGCGATTTTCATTTAACAGAAGTCAATGCAAGTCGCAATGAAATCATATAAAAGTAGTGCAAGAAAATTTTTTTAACCACTCGGGCCTATTTTTCAAACTTGTGTACATGTTAAAATCATTTTTTTTGCTAGAAAATTATTAGAACCCCCAAACCTTATATATATATATATATATATATATATATATATATATATATATATATATTTAGAAACCCTAGAGAATAAAATGGCAGTCATTGCAATACCCAATATCACACCGTATTTGCGCAGCGGTCTTACAAATGCAATCTTTTTTGAAATAATACACTTTTTTGAATTAGAAAACAGTAAAGTTAGCCCATTCTTTAAATTTTTTTTTTATATTGTGAAAGATAATGTTACGCCAAGTAAATTGATACCCAACATGTCACACTTCGTGGAATGGCGACAAACTTTGACCCTTAAAAAGTTTTAAGTTACAGAGGTCTTTTGCTAGAATTATTGCTCTCGCTCTAACGATGGCGGCGATACCTCACATGTGTGGTTACTTTGAACACTGTTCACATATGCAGGCGCGACTTAGGAGAAAAAGTGTCAGAAAAAGGTTACAGACCTAGGTTCATCCCTTTGATCTACAATAACTAAATGTTACAATGTTTCTCTTTATCTCTGCCTAAGCAATGTTGTTTTTTTTTTTTTGACAGCTGTCGGCTGGAGCAGAGAACTCCCTGCACTGAATCCAGGAAATGCTTTTATAAGATTGGGGGGGGGGGGGGGGGGGGTAGTATAGAAATAACAATTCATTGTGCAGCTCTACTCTGTGTGGAAAAAAATAGGTAAAAATTTAATTTGGGTATAGTGTGGCATGACCACACAATTGACATTCAAAGTGAAAGTTGAAAATTGGCCTGGGCAGGAAGGGGGTAAAAGTGCCCAGTAAGCAAGTGGTTAACCTATTCTGACACTTCTCACCTACATGTAAAAATAAACATTTTTTTTATAGAAAATTACCTAGAACCCCCAATATTTTATATTACCGTATATCAAATACAACGCCTGAAGTAGATTAGAAATAGTACACCACGGAATGCACTGTAGAAAGTAGATCTAGGCTACACTGACTGAATGCACAGTATATATTTATATATACTAGGCTGACTGTGTATATATATATATATATTAGGGCTGTTACTGATTCAAATTTTCATGTTTGATTAATCGATTTTCAAATCGATCTTCAAAAAGTTTCCGCACTTTTATATATATATATATATAGCTTAGTTAAAAAAAAAAGTGCGAAAACCTTTTAAAGAACCCTCGTTTTATTTCCTTTTTTTTTGTTAAGCAAAGGCCCTAGAGAATAAAATGGTGGGTGTTGTGATATATTACGTCACGCGATATCTGCGCTGCAGTTTTTCTAACATAAGTGTTTTTGTCTTTTATTGCACAAAAACGTAAAATAAAAAAGATGATGTTACGCCGCGGAAATATATACCTAGCAAGTCATGATTTAAAATTGCGCATGCTCTTTAAATGGTGACAAAATATGATACTTTAAAATCTCCATAGGCGACACTTTAAAAGCCTTTACAGGTTATCTGTTTAGAGTCCTGGTGTTAGAATGATTGCTCTCGCTCTGACATTCACAACGATGCCTCACATGTGGGGTGCAATGGGCGTTTACATATGCGCACAGGACCGACGTGTGCGTTCGCCTTTGCGTGCAAGCATGGTGGGACGGGGGGAACTTTAAATACTATATAACTATATACTATTTAACTATATAACTTGAGGTTCTACGATGTCGGGGACTTGAAGTGGCGATATCTGGATGATGGGTGCAGCTACAGGCATCATCCAGATATCTTTTTTTCAGCAGGCGATTCCCTGCAATGTAAAAGCCATCATAGCGGCTGTTTAGCTGCTTGATTGCTTTTACAGGTGGCAGGAGGGGATGTCCCCCTCCTGCCAACCTCTGGTGCTTCTCCAGTCTCTCCTGTGCGATCGGGGAGCCAGAGAATGAATCTGCAAGCGGAGGTGGTTTACCATAGAGCTGGCCGGGGCCATCTGGTCCCCAGCCAGCTCTATGACCCTTGGAGGCCGGAAGCGACATTGTGTCATCATTTCCGTCACTGGCAGATGTAAACACTGCCATTTTATTTTTTTTGCTGGAAAGCCTGAGATCAATTATTTATTTTTGATCTCAGGCTTTCCAGCATAGAGGAGAGATGTAGGGACTTATAGACCCCAGATCTCTTTGTAAAGAGGACCTGTCATGCACTATTCCTATTCCAAGAGATGTTTACATTCCTTGAAATAGAAATAAAATTGATCAAAAAATAAAAAAGGTTAAAAAAAATAAATGAAAAAAATAAATAAACAATAAATAAAGAAATTTTTTAAAGTGTCCCTGTCCCCTCGTGCTCGCATGCAGAAGCATACGCATACGTAGTTTGCGTCCGCATATGTATTCAAATTACACATGTGAGGTATCACTGTGATCATTATAGTGAGATCAATATTTCTAGCACTAGACCTCCTCTGTAACCCTAAACTGGTAATCTTTAAAATGTTTTAAAGCTAATGTTTTATATATAATATTTGGGGGTTCTAAGTAATTTTCTAGCACAAAAAAAAAAAAAAATTCTTTTAACTTGAAACCAACAAATGTCATAAAAAGGTTCATGCCGCGTACACACGATCAGAATTTTGGTCGGAAAAAGCTCTGATGGTTTTTCCAATGGGATTTTGCTCAAACTGTCTTGCATACACACGGTCACACCAAATTCCGACTGTCAAGAACGCGGTGACGTACAACACGTACGACGGGACTAGAAAAAGGAAGTTCAATAGCCAGTAGCCAATAGCTTCCGTCTCCTAGTTAAATCTGAGCATGTGTGAGTTTTTGCATGTCGGAATTGCATATACACGAACGCATTTTCGTAAAGGAAATTTTTCCGACCGAAAAATTGAGAACCTGCTCTCAATCTTTTGCTGGCCGAAATTTGGCCAGCAAAAAGTCAGATGGAGCATACACACGATCGCATTTTCCGACCAAAAGCTCTCATCGGTCTTTTACTGGCCGAATTTATGATCGTGTGTACGCGGCATTAGTGTTTAAGTGGTTAAACTTCCCTCATTTACACATCAAAGTGTATTCCTTTGATCTAAAGGACAAATTGTTACAATGTTTATATTTAAGTTCCACTGCTAAAAAAATTTTGTTATTCTTGGTAGACTGCCCAGTTATTTTTTTTTCCTTTTGACAGCTGTCGGCTGTTCCCCCATGAGGAGGTTAAAATAATACAAGCTGCTCTAATAATTATAAACAATTTGGCTCATTATGTACCTCCAAAACAGTAAAAAGCATGTAGCTGTGCATCATTTTGTACCCTAAAAAAAACAAAAAAACAAAACAAAACAAAAAAAATAATAAAAAAAAACAAAGGGCCCAGAGAGAGGCAGATCATCAGTGATGAAGGAAAAACAGAACAAAATTGCGACGTTGTCCCTACCTATTGGGTTTCATTTTTTCAAATGAAACCAGATTGGTTGCTGCTTCTTTTTTAACTCCAGTTTTTTAAAATCAGCGACAGAATTGTGGAGTTTTATTTGTATCCCGCATAAATTCTGTACATTTTTTTTTCACTGTGTATTAGCGGCGGTGCAGAAGAAGAAGGCTTACAGCAGCATCCATGAGGCGGTGAAGTATGGAGATGTGGAGCAGTTGGAGAAGATTGTGAAAAGCGGGACACGGGTCAATGAGGTGGACCCAGTTCATAAATTTACACCCCTGCACTGGGCGGCACACTCCGGGAGCCTGGAGGTAAGAGGGGTCATAGATCTGGGTTATGAAATGAAATCTCCAAATCTTTGTCTATAACCATCTGAGTTACTACCTGACTGACAACTACCTTCTCAACCTCTTAAGCCGCATGCATACACACGATCAGATTTTCTGCTGATTTTTGTCTTCAGATTTACCAAAACCATGTAGTGCACAGGCCTGCCTGATTGCATACAAATTGAAACTCTTAAGGTTTGACCTCGTATTATATGGTTTTGGTAAATCTGAAGGAACAAATCAGCAGAAAATCTGATAGTATGTATGGGTGTACAGTCTGGCTTTTCCTCAGCACTCCTCAGAAACTGCCCTAAGGGTTTACTAACTGCTAAAACCAATGGCCACTACTCCATACTCCTACTACTAGACCTTTCTGTGGCTTTTTATATTGACCATCCGCTCTCTCTCAATAAACATTGCTCCCTTGGCCTCCAAGATTTAGATATTTCCTGGTTCTCCTCCTACCTATCAGAGTGCTTCTTCAGTGTTGCCTACAACTTTGGCTCCTCTTCTCCGCTCCCTCTTTCTGTAGGGTGCCCCCCAAGGTTCTTTCCTTGGACCCCTTCTCTTCTCTATCTATACCTCCTCCTATGGCCACTTGAGAACCTCAAACAGCTTCCAATACCATCTCCATGCTGATGACATCCAAATCTATCTCTCTACTCCTCAACTCAATCCTTCAGTCTCCTCTCACATTACTAACTGACTTATCAGCATGGATGTCACACCACTTCCTCAAACTGACCTGTCCATTAAGCCTCTAATTCAATCACAGTCAAAAGTTTTGTAGACTTCACCTCCATAACATCTCTAAAATTCGCCCCTTATTAACCAATGGAACCACCAAGCTACTCATTCCCTCTTGTGTTACTGCTTGCCTTGACAACTGCAACCCCCTTCTCATGAGCCAACCTCTACACAGGCTACCCCCCCCTTCACTCTATTATAAATGCTAACAGATTTATCTACCTTACCAGCTGCTCAGTGTCTGCCACCCTTCTCTGCCAATCCCTCTAGCGAATTAAATAAAAAATACCAATCACTAACAACAACATACAAAGCCATCCAGTACTCTGCCCAGGAGCTACATAACCAATCTTATCTCTAAATATCACCCAAACCGTGTTCTCCGCTCTTGTCAAGACCACCTGCTCTCTAGCTGCCTTGTCTCCTCCTCCCATAATCATCTCTAGGACTTCTCCAGATCATCTCTCATCTTCTGGAACTCACTACCTCCATCTGTCTGGTTATCTCCTACTCTGATCCCTGAAAACTCACCTCTTCAGGGAAGCCTATCCTGCCTCCACCTAACAACTGAACTTTTAATTCTTCCATCAGCTCATCCTTTACAGTTATTACATTGTGTAGCACTTGACTGACCCTATTAGATTGTAAGCTCTCAGGAACATGGCCCTCTTAACTCTATTGTATTGTAACTGTACTGTCTCCCTTTATATTGTAAAGCACTGCACAAACTGTTGGCGCTATATAAATCCTGTATAATAATAATAATTCTTTAGAGAGGAATGAAAAAGCAAAGAGAGAGGAGACAAACATTAGTCAAGAGGGATGGAGGGGGAGTAATGTGGGGGGACTGGGGGAAGAGAACCCCCCCATGGAGCTCGGGCTCAGTGAGGAGATGCCATTAGGTTAAAGGTTAAAGTGATGTTAGACTCGCCTAGTTTAACCCTTTTAACGTTCTGCTCCACCGTTTGGTAGAGAACATTTTTAGTCATGCTAACTCACTGAAAAATGTGGACTTTAAAGGGCTAAGAAGACTAGAAGGCTAGACGTAGTGGAGCCAAGGGTTCCACATCTTGAGAAATTTTGGACTGAGAGTCATTGAGGACACTGGTTATCTTTTCATTAATTAACATGCGGATCATGTGGGCCTTGACTTCTTGTATGGAGATCGCTGGCTTCTTCCAGGCCATTGCTATAGTTTGCTTGGCAGCCAGGAAAGGAAACATTTGGAAACAAAAAGGATAGGGGGGGGGGGCACTGGGAGGCACAGTAGACACCCGTCATTCCCAATAATGCAATGGTACCGCATCCCAAAAGATTCTAGCTAGATAGTCACACAAGTTGGACCACAGTTCATGGACTTTTTAGGCACGACCTCTTCAGATTGGAACAAATAAATTACAAAACTTTATTAATGCACAATAGAAAGTTAAAAACATCAAAATAGCATTATGCACCATATATCGCTAAAGGTGGTGGACCAAAATGTAGAGTGTATTACACAAAAATGTATACAGAACTTGTTGAATTGCAGGCTAAGTCGAGGATTCTATAGAGCTCTACCACCATTTCATATAAAGCTCAACATGTTTTGCGAATATCGCTTCTTCAGTAGTAAAGGTGCTAACATAAGAATGCTACAATAACGTCAACTGGAGACCATCCTAGGCATAGCATGCCACACAGGGGATCAAAGACCCAGGTTCCATACAAAATAAGTTAGGTATATAATAAATCTACACACAGAGGTAAAGAAAAGCCCTCATAATAAATACTCTTCCAATAATTCCAGCCCAGTAGGTCACCTGACATACATCACGGTACGGCCCCTGAAAATCACGAATAACTGCACCATAGGGGATAAATGGAAGCAGGGGAAGAGCTGGCCAAACCACCCTTAATAGATATGCACAAACAGATGCCCAACCTGGACTAGTCAGTGGGGGGACCCCTCGCTGGGCAGACATTGCTTCCAGGCCTGCCCATTTGGGCTCTATCCATGGCCCATTTGTAGCCGCCTTTTTGGTGGTCCCCCAGTTTGGGCATCAGTGTGTGCATATCTATTGAGGGTGGTTTGGCCCTCTATTCCCCCTGCTTCCATTCATACCCTATGGTTCAGTTATTCGTGATTTTCACGGGGCGTACCGTGTTAAATGTCAGGTGACCTATTGGGCTAGAATTATTGGAACAAGAGGATTTATTATGAGGGCATTTCTTTACCTTTTGTGTGTAGATTTATTATATACGTACTTTATTTTGTATGGACCCTGGGTCTTTGATCCCCTGTGTAGCATGCTACACATTATTGTAGCATTCTTATGTTAGCACCTTTGCTTCTGAAGAAGGAAATTCGCAAAATATATTGAGCTTTATATGAAATGGTGGTGGAGCCCTATATTATCCTCGACTCATAGTCTACAATTCAACAAGATCCGTATACATTTTAGTGTAATACATTCTACATTTTGGTCCACCACTTTTAGCAATATACGGTGCATAATACTATTTTCTTTTTACATAGATGTTTTTAACTTTCTAATGTGCATCAATAAAGTATTTTGTATGTTTTTTTTGTATCTTATCTGCTGTGGTTGTGCCTACAAAGTCCATGAACTACGGTTCAACTTTTGTGACCATTTAGGAAAAGAAACATGGCTAACTGTTGTTGGTGGACATGAAGGCCTGGAACAGGACAGTGAAGTAAAGCATATCTAGCGTCCTTGGGAATAATCAAGTGAAAAAGAGTATGGAGGAGACCGAAGACCCTGTGCCAGAAGGAAAGCAATTTTGAGCATGATCACCATATATGCAAGGCATCAGCTCACTGACCGCAACCTCAGAAACGTCTATCAGGGTAGTTTTGGTTTGCAAAGGCATGGTGAAAATGGCATTCATGCTTTCCTGTAGAGTTTCTCAGAATCTTCACCAATAATAAAATTTGCTTCAGTAATGAACCTATGGACACTGATGGTCCACACACTTTGAAAAGCACTGAATTAGTACTGACACATTTATTCCCTTGTCCCTCACATTATATGTGCACAAGCACCTAAGTGACCCTAAACATTGCCAAAAGCACACGAGTGTATGAACTTATACTTTTATATCTCTTCATATTACAGTGCCTTCATTGGTTGCTTTGGCATGGAGCAGATATCGGTGATGTGACAACAAGAGGGTGGACTGCGGCTCACTTAGCTGCCATTAGAGGCCAAGATGCGTGCATGCAGGTATGTCATTGTGTGAGAACTGCCTGGATTTGGTCCTCAACCCTCTGGGTCTCTATGCATCATCTTAGTAGCTAGTGAATCTCAACATTTTCTCCTGACTTCCTCTACCAGTTGCATGTCTGTCTCTTAAGTTGGGTACACATGTATCAAAATTCAGCCGGTTTAGCAGGAACTAACCAAATTTTGATCTGCGTGTAGCCCTCTCTGTTCAACAGAAGCTGATCATTAGACCAGCTTCTGTCGAACGATCTTGCTGGAGAACCCGCATTCAATCAGCTGTTGCAGCCAATGGTTGCAGGAATGATCAGTGTATTTTGAGGGGGGGGGGGTCCCCACTATCAGAATACAATAGCATAGCAGGGAGAGATTCCCGCATTCACAACCCTTGTGTGGATGCAGGAAAAACTTGGTGTATACCTTGCTTTAGCCTATATTTCAGTCCTGTCTACTCCTGTGTCCTTATCTAAGCGCTGCCTGCAGCTACTGTATGTAAGAGAATCTGGCAGAAGTATGGGAGCTGCAAATAACAATTTTCTGGGGGAAAAGTGTATTGTTTTGGTATAGAAAGAATTCTTTCTAATATGTTATCTTTTTCATTAATTAGTAATTCTTTTTATGCTGTGGAAAATTATTAAATATAAATAGGAATTACTGTGCTTCCATATAACGAAAGCTCTGCAATCCAGCACTACAATCTGACAAGTTGTGCAAATAGTAAAAAGTGAAAAAGTGCAGTGCTACATGCGAGATGTGGGTAAAGGAACACCCACAATTAATGCATGTTTACAATACCAGCAATATTAATGCAAAGTGAATATATATATATATATATATATATATATATATATATATATATATATATATATATATATATATATATACAGTACAGACCAAAAGTTTGGACACACCTTCTCATTCAAAGAGTTTTCTTTATTTTCATGACTATGAAAATTGTAGATTCACACTGAAGGCATCAAAACTATGAATTAACACATGTCCAATTATATACTGAACAAAAAAGTGTGAAACAACTGAAAATATGTCTTATATTCTAAGTTCTTCAAAGTAGCCACCCTTTGCTTTGATTACTGCTCCGCACACTCTTGGCATTCTGTTGATGAGCTTCAAGAGGTAGTCACCCGAAATGGTTTTCACTTCACAGGTATGCCCTGTCAGGTTTAATAAGTGGGATTTCCAGCCTTATAAATGGGGTTGGGACCATCAGTTGCATTGTGCAGGAGGTGGATACAGTACACAGCTGATAGTCCTACTGAATAGACTGTTAGAATTTGTATTATGGCAAGAAAAAAGCAGCTAAGTAAAGAAAAACGAGTGGCCATCATTACTTTAAGAAATGAAGGTCAGTCAGTCTGAACAATTGGGAAAACTTTGAAAGTGTCCCCAAGTGCAGTGGCAAAAACCATCAAGCACTACAAAGAAACTGGCTCACATGACGACCGCCCCAGGAAAGGAAGACCAAGAGTCACCTCTGTTGCGGACGATAAGTTCATCCGAGTCACCAGCCTCAGAAATCGCAGGTTAACAGCAGCTCAGATTAGAGAACAGGTCAATGCCACACAGAGTTCTAGCAGCAGACACATCTCTAGAACAACTGTTAAGAGGAGATTGTGTGAATCAGGCCTTCATAGTAAAATAACTGCTAGAAAACCACTGCTGAGGACAGGCAACAAGCAGAAGAGACTTGTTTGGGCTAAAGAACACAAGGAATGGACATTAGACCAGTGGAAATCTGTGCTTTGGTCTGATGAGTACAAGTTTGAGATCTTTGGTTCCAACCACCGTGTCTTTGTGCGGCGCAGAAGAGGTGAACGGATGGACTCTACATGCCCGGTTCCCACCGTGAAGCATGGAGGAGGTGTGATGTGTTAGGGTGCTTTGCTGGTGACACTGTTGGGGATTTATTCAAAATTGAAGGCATACTGAACCAGCATGGCTACCACAGCATCTTGCAGCGGCATGCTATTCCATCCGGTTTGCGTTTAGTTGGACCATCATTTATTTTTCAACAGGACAATGAGCCCAAACACACCTCCAGGCTGTGTAAGGGCTATTTGACCAAGAAGGAGAGTGATGGGGTGCTGCGCCAGAGGACCTGGCCTCCACAGTCACCGGACCTGAACCCAATCGAGATGGTTTGGGGTGTGCTGGACAGCAGAGTGAAGGCAAAAGGGCCAACAAGTGCCAAGCATCTCTGGGAACTCCTTCAAGACTGTTGGAAAGCCATTTCAGGTGACTACCTCTTGAAGCTCATCAACAGAATGCCAAGAGTGTGCGGAGCAGTAATCAAAGCAAAAGGTGACTACTTTGAAGAACCTAGAATATAAGACATATTTTCAGTTGTTTCACATTTTTTGTTAAGTATATAATTGGACATGTGTTAATTCATAGTTTTGATGCCTTCAGTGTGAATCTACAATTTTCATAGTCATGAAAATAAAGAAAACTCTTTGAATGAGAAGGTGTGTCCAAACTTTTGGACTGTACTGTATATATATATATTGTACAGGACGCCGTGGCTGGGTCCTGGAAGGACGCTATATTTCCCCTCTGTTTGGGTTGTGGTCTTTTTAAATGAATAAAATTGATTAACCCACCTGTTAAGGGAGTGCCTTTAAAAAACAAGACAGGAAGTGGTAGGTGGGTGTGGAGGAGTGGAGAACACATGGTGGATGGTGTTTGTTTGGGTTGGACAGCAGTGTCCTGTTTGGAAGGCTCCTGGCAGGGGAAGCTGCCTGCCATCAAGATCAAGCTCTGTTTCTGATAAAGACTGCTGTTCTGGACTTTGCAAGTCGGTGAGACTACAAACCTTTTTCCTTTTGTTTTTGGCTGCTGTAAAGCGATTTAAGTTTAATAAACCCTTTGTTGTGTGCAAAGCCTGTGTCTTGCGATCTACCAGGTCCCCCGAACATTACAATATATATATATATATATATACAGTTCTGTTAGAAAGACTGAGACAGAAGTACAGTTAAATCACATTTGTTTAATAATAAAAGTAAAAAGAACAAACAGAGCCAAAGTTCAGTACCGGAATGGATAGTCAGCCAAGCCAGAAGTCAGGGAGCCAGAGATGAGCGTAGTAAAACCGCAAGTAGAATCTGGAGCAAGAAGGAATGTCAGCCAAGCAAGTCTTTTAACAGGATCGCAGAAGATAGCCTCTGTGATGTTGACCAAGGCGAAGGCAGAGATCCTCTGGGCTGGACGGCTTAAGTAGGCAGGACTGATGAGCAGGATATCATCAACAGCTGAGTAACTGTAGAGAGATAGGAGCTGGCAATTAGCCGACAGCTGAGTGGCCAGCTCAGAGAAGGAAGGGCTGAGCCCAGCCCTGACGAGTTCAAATGTAATGAACAAGCAGACAATGGAGCTACAGAAGATGTAACGACCACCGACATCATAAGATGACAGTTCGTAAGGACGGAGATCCGAGGATAGAGTTTAAAGGATAAAAGTCTATTCAGTAAAAACAGAAATGGATCATCCTCTGTTTAAGGGTCACCAGAGATTGTGCATCCGCCACCCAAGGTAGAGGGTATGTACTTTTATCAGAGACTGTGGACTCAGATGCCAGCGGCAGAGAGTCAAACAGGCGTATATGTATAGGAGCATGAACTCTGTAGAGATGTCACTGGAGATCGAAATGCACGGTCACATCATCTCGTCCACCGAAGTTGATCATGGGAATAGTTCCTAAAAGGAAAAAGGGCCACCACATAGTGTAGATCATAATGGAAGGATTTATTTAAAAAAAACGTAGAGTACTAACATCAAGACTGATGTGTACAAATGTAAAAACAATGTGATCACAAGGATTTCTAAAGACCGCAATGTTTGTGGTGCTGACTCACTGCAGCCGACGCGTTTTGTCCACGAGGACATCATCTGGGGTATGGTAAGAGTATTTACCCTTTCCATTGGGTGGCAGATGCACAATCTCTGATGACCCTTTAACAGAGGATGATCCTTTTCTGTTTCCACTGAATAGACTCTTATTCTTCAACCTCTGTCCTCAGATCTCCGTTCCTACTAAGGCCGCGTACACACGGGCGGATTGTCTGGCCAACTAAGTTTGTCAGACAATCCGACAGACAGTCCGTTCAAAATTTGCATGAACGGACTTGACCACACACGATGAGCAGACAGTCCGCTGAAAGCGTGCACGATGACGTGTACAGCACGTACGACGGGACTAGAAAAACGACGTCCTATACACTGCAATGCAACCTTCGGCCGTGTAAATCCTTTCTGAGCATGCGCCATACTTAGTCCGTCCAACTTGCCTACTCACGAGCGGACTGTCCGCTGAAACCAAGTTTGGATGGACAAAACCAAGTTTGAACGGACAAAATTTCGGAAATTCCATAAGACTTTGTTCGTCAGACAGTCCGCTGAAAAAGTCCGCTGAAGCCCACACACGAGCGGATTGTCTAAGTTGGACAGACAATCCGCCCGTGTGTACGCGGCCTAACTGTCATGTTATAATGTCGGTGATCGTTACATCTTCTATAGCAGAGCCCCATTGTCTGCTTGTTCATTACATTTGAACTGTTTGACTTTCAGTTACCACTGGCATGCGATTTTTGCCTTTTATGATTTGTTTACACTAGCACATTTGCACTTGCTATTGGTGTAGCAATTAATCATTTAACGCTATTTATATGCATTCACTTTGCATTAATATTGTTGGTATTGTATACATGCATTAATTGTGGGTGTTCCTTTACCCACGTCTCACATGTGGCGCTGCACTTTTTATTTATTATGATTATTTTACACATACCAATTGTGGTCACCGTGGTGTGATACTGTTTACAACTTTGTGTGAAAATGTAAGGTGGTTTAAGATGCTGATTTTTTAGTGATGCAGCAAATGATGACATTATTGCTATTATTATTATTATTATTAATAGCAGCAACCAAACTTTTATATGCAGCCATAGTGCCTTTAGTATTTTATGTACAGCCATTTTATTTTGCAGGCTCTTGTCCTTAGTGGAGCAAACCTTTCAGCTAAAGATGACCGGCAGTGCTGCCCCACTCACCTGGCGGCTGCCCATGGCCACTCATTCACTCTACAGACCGTGCTACGCAGTGGAGCAGTAAGTAGTAATATTGCTAATGCTCAGTCACTTCTCCAGCACAACGATCATTCTAGGGGTATTCTTTTTTGATGCCCATAAATATAAATAGTGCAGCAATAATATAGTGACAGTAGTGACTCCTACTCCAGACAAAAAATATATATAATATAATAAAAGTCCCAAAAGTCCAGAGTCTAAATGGTTAAGGGAAGACTGCAGGGCCAGCCCTACCATGGGTCCTAGTGGGTCTATTGGACTCAGGCAGCACTTTGAGAAGGGCAGAAAATTGAACCACAGCCGCCTCTCCTTCTCTTCTATTTACCCAGAAAATTGACGGCCAAGGTTTTGTGTTTCATGATGACAACTGTCCCCCGGACCGCCCTTCCTGTCCCTATACTACTCTAGCCCACACCTATACTGCCCTAGCCTGTCTATATACTACCCTAGCCTACCCCTATACTACCATAGCCTGTCTATATACTACCCTAGCCTACCCCTATACTACTCTAGCCTGTCCATATATTACTCTAGTCTACCCCTATACTTCCCTAGCCTGTCAATATACTGCCCCAACCCACCACTTGTAATTGAACATAATGGTGTGTCATATAATTTTACATATAGACAAGGTGCTGTTGCATGTAAATCTGACCTGGTAAATGTAATTTTTTTGTTGGGGGGGGGAGGTGCAGCATTATTCTTGGACCCAGGCAGCACAATGCCTTGGGCCAGCCCTGGAGTGCTCAAGAGGTGAAGATCATGAGAAGAAACCAAAGTGTCACCAAAGAGAGCTCTTGTTGCGCTTGCCAGATCTCATGTGACTCTTTAACCACTTCAATACTGGGCACTGTCACCCCTTTCCTGCCCAGCCCAACGTTCAGCTTTCAGCTCTGTAGCATTTTGCAACTGCACTGTCATGCAACACTGTACCAAAACAAAATGTTATATATTTTTTTCCCACAAATAGAGCTTTTTTTGGTGCAATTTGATCACCACTGGGGATTTAATTTTTTGCGCTACAAGTAAAAAAAGTCAGAAAAAAAAAGTTTTTCTTTGTTTCTGTTACAAAACTTTGTAAATATGTATGTTTTCTCCTTCACTGATGAGCACTGATGAGGCTGCACTGACGGGCACTGATGAAGTGGTACTGATTGGCACTGATGATGACGCACTTATATGCAGCACCGATGGGCTCTCATAGGTGGCACTGATGGGCTCTCATAGGTGGCACTGATGGGCAGCACTGATCAGAAGGCACTGGCAGGCATCACTGATGGAAACAGAGTGTCATTCCTAATGGGCACTGAGTGGCAACGATTGGCATCCATAGTGAGCATCCCTGGTCATCTGCAATGATAATCAATGCGCTGATTATTAGAGCATACCCCCCTGTCAGCAGAGCAGCTGATCGGCTTTCCTCAACTCGCGCCTGTCAGCACGAGTAGAGCAGCTGGTTCTTTGGCTGATGGGATATATCTAAACTAGGAACATCAATGCTAGTTCCTTATCTGGTTTTGAACCTGATTCAGGGTCCAGTTTGCCTGGACAAGTTGCCCAAATGCAGGATCCGGCAAAGTTAACAAAGTAAAGACTACAGAAGCCTGGGGCCTGTCCAGAGGTTTGACTCCTCCATGAGGCCCAGATTGAGTGGAAGCGCTCATGAGTTCCCTTGTATGTGGCCACCCATTCCTCTGCTTCCATGATCTCCGTCACCTTCCCAAGCCAGTCCAGCTCACTCGGAACTCGCGGGCTCTTCCAATGAATTGGTATAAGGTGATTTGTGGCATTGAGGAGGTGAGGGAGAAACCTGCGTTTATAGTGAGAGAAGGGGATGGGGGGATGTGAAGCAAACGGTACATCGATACCTAGACTATCCGATACGCGTCTGCGGACAGCAGACCAAAAGGGTGACCACAACGGACAGTCCCACCAAATGAGGAGTGTTCCCCTCTGCCCGCACACCCTCCAGCACAAATCAGAGACTACAATTCTTTTTTGATGCTTTATTGAAAAAATTTAACTTGGATGGGTGCAGGGTAACTGTGGGATACTCCAGCAACGTTAAGTAGTAATGTGAGAACACCTATCTTCCTCCTAAAGATTTTGAGCACAGTCCTTGCAGCAGCAAATAAGGTGCTGAGCTACATGGGGACACCATGAACAACGTCCATTTTTAGGTACAAGCTGACTCTGATGCCAGAGAAACAGCAGCAGCACACATTCACTGGGTTCTCACACAGCGATCTGTACTCACTATTGTCCTTGGATAGTTGGATGCCTCCTTCCAATATCTGCCAGACATATCTCCCGTGAATTCTTCAGACAAGATCCTCAAAAGAAGTCCCTCAGTAAGCTCCAGCAGAGTTCAGCAGAATAGGAACCCCAGCTAGCACCTCAATGAGCAAATTAAGAAACAAAGCTGGACTGCCCAGAAGGGCAGCTGATCTTCAGGTTGGGTGGCACAGTGGTGTAGTGGGTAGCACTCTCACCTAGCAGTAAGAAGGGTCGCTGGTTCGAATCCCAACCACGACACTACCTGCCTGGAGCTTGCATGTTCTCCCTGTGCCTGTGTGGGTTTCCTCCAGGTACTCCGGTTTCCTCCCACCATCCAAAGACATGCAGGTAGGTTAATTGGCTTCTGTCCAAAATTGGCCCTAGTATATGAATGGGGACCTTGGATTGTGGGCTCCTTGAGGGTGGGGACCGATGTGAGTGTGCAATGTTATCGGTGGGGACCGATGTGAGTGTGCAATGTTACAGGGATAGGGACAATTGTAGACACTCACTCAGGTTGAACTGGATGGACTGGTGTCTATTCAACCTTACTAACTATGAAACTATTTCCGAGTCCTGGACAAGAACACCTCTGTTCTAAGCCCTAAGCTATTTATGCTCCCTCCCAGCCATCATCTAAGCATTCTTCCCCCAGAGATTGGCTGGAATTGCATAAATATTCAACTGCTGATTTGACTCTCACAGCCCACTACTTTCCATAACCCTCCGGAAGGCAGGGGGAAGCAGTTAGTCCTGCTACCAGTGAGACACAGAACAGCCCAAAATAATAACACGCAGCTCAACTGCGAGTAGAGCTAAGAACTAGATTTACATAACTTTTCATCTATCAAGTAGGGTGCTGCACATTTTTTAAAACTGGGTGAAGGGGAGAGGAAACCTCGGGGAGGAGGAAATTAACTCCTCAGCCACAATCTTTCCTTTCTTGTTAAAAATTATTTTTGTATGCTGACTGGTATGCTACTATGCATCCGACCACCAGGGGAAGATCAGAAAAAGATTGGGGGAGTTGGGTTGGTCCTCACAATGGAAGGATGCAAGTCTTCTGTGAATACTTTAATGCAGAAAATCATCAATTTTCATGCTAGGTTTTTTATTCATATTTCTTTCAAACAGGATACAAGCAGTCCAGATGTGAATGGTTGGACACCGGTTCACTATGCTGCCTTCCATGGCCGACTTGGTTGTTTACAGCTCCTTGTAAGATGGGGAGCTTCTGTAGAAGACATGGATCACAATGGAAACACCCCAGGTATTAATGCTAAACCGACTCTTGCTTTTAATTGGGGATGGAAAACATGGGTTGCACCATGTCTACCACGCCTGTTGGACCATCGTTGTAGCTTAAAGGGGTTGTAAAGTAAAAAATTTTATTTTTTTAAAATAACAAACATGTCATACTTACCTCCACTGTGCAGCTCGTTTTGCACAGAGTGGCCCCGAACCTGCTCTTCTGGGGTCCCTCGGCGGCTGTCTCTGCTTCCTCCCGCAGGTGCTTCTCACGTTAATGCGAGCTCCCTCGCATTGGTGAGAAGCACTGCGGGCGTGCTCCCGTGATACAGCCGGCGGCTATAGCCGCTCGCTGTATCACAAGGCCCCGCCCCCCGGCGTGCTGCGTCATTGGATGTGATTGACAGCAGCGCGAGCCAATGGCTGCGCTGCTTTCAATCCATCCACTCAGCGGCCAGGCTGAGCGGCGAAGAGGACGGCGGGGGCGAGCGCGGGATTTTCGAGGGGTCAGGTAAGTAAAACGGGGGGACCTGGGGGCGCGGGCAGTGTGAGATGTTTTTTCACCTTAATGCATAGAATGCATTAAGGTGAAAAAACATTTACCTTTACAACCCCTTTAACCCCTTCCCGCCCAGCAACATCATATGACATCATCGACTTTGAGTGGTGAAAGCAGCTACAGGAAAATGTCGAAATAGAAAAGTAAAATAAACAATAAAAAAAGACATTCAAACCACACATGTGAGGTATCACTGTGAACATTAGAGTGAGCCCTTGTACACACAGCCGGTCATTCCGACAACAAAATCCGTCGGATTTTTTCCGATGGATTTTGTCCGAAACTGGTGTTGCAGACACACGGTCGGCCAAAGTTGTCGGAAAATCCGATCGTTCGGAACGTGATGACGTTCGTTCGTTGCGACGGGACTACGTTGCGGCTAGTAGCTAATAGCTTTGGTCTTGTAATTTGATCTGAGCATGCGTGGCACTTTGATCGTAATTCTCTACGAACGATCACAAAAAGTCAGATCGGATTTTGTTGTCGGAAGATTTGAGGTCCTGCTCTCAAATTATTTTCCGACGGAAAAAGTCAGATAGAGCCCACACACGATCAGATTTTCCGACAATATAATCCAATCTGACCTTTTCCGTCAGAATTTCCGACCGTGTGTACAGGGCATGAGAGCAATAATTATAGCGCTGGACCTCCTCTGTAACTCTAAACAGGTAACCTGTGCCTATGGAGAGTTTTAAGTTCCGAAATTTGGCACCATTCCACGTGCGCAATTTCAAAGCTTGACATGTTAAGTATCTATTTACTCATCGTAACAGCTTTTTTTTTTTTTAAACCATTTAAAAAAAAAGTTTAAAAAAATTACTGCGTAAATACCATGCGAGATAAAATGTTGCAACAACCACCATTTTATTCCCTAGGGTCTCTGATAAAAAAAAACATTATGTCTATATATATATATATATATATATATATATATATATATATATATATATAATATTATAATGTTTGGGGGTTTTGAGTAATTTTCTGGCGCGAAGTGTCAGAATTGGCCTGGGTAGCAGAGATTAAACATATCCCACATAAGTTTTACCTATTTATCTGTAGTCTTCTCAGCTTTGAAAAGTCTGAAATTACAATCTGCAGTGAGGGGAGCTCTGAACCCTGATTGGAGGGATTGGGACACACCCCTTCACAAGGAACAGAGCTGAGGCTGTCAATCACAGACTGTGCACTGGAGATCTCTCTCCATCACCTTTTTTTTTTGGTGTCCAAACAAATCTCTCAGAAGTGATTCATGCAGCTAGCAGAGGAAGGAAGCAGCAGACATAAAATTACACTTAGTGCTCTGTATTGAGACAAGTACACACTATAGAAGGATATGCTTTGTTCATATTTCATGTGTGAGGTTTATAACCACTTTAAACTTTCCGGTACCGGAAAGTTAAAGAGGGAGTCTGACTAAATTTTTTTTTTTAAGTCAGCAGCTACAAATACTGCAGCTGCTGACTTTTAATAAATGGGCATTTACCTTTCCTGGAGTCCAGCGATGTCGGCAGCCGAGGCCGATCAATCGCTCGGCTCTCGGCTGCTGCCGGCGCCATTCTAGGTGAGGGAATCAGGAAGTGAAGCGTTGGGGCTTCACTTCCGGTTCCCTACTGCGCATGCGCAAGCCACGCAGCGCAATGAGAATGGTCCGCGCTCTCTCTGGGACCCATGTGTGTCCCAGCAGACAGCGCGGCGGGACAGGAAGAAGCATAGACCGCCGTGGGAGTCTATGCCTGGAAGTGGGTGCAAATACCTGTCTTAGACAGGTATCTCCACCCCCCTCCCCCCTGAAAGGTGCCAAATGTGACACCGGAGGGGGGGGGGGGGTTCTGAAAAGCGGAGGTTCAATTTTTGTGTGAACCTCCACTTTAAATAGCTGTTTTGGATGAACAGATACTTCTACAAGGACCTGATCATTTTTACCAGATTTATTACATCAAGAGAAGAGCAAGGAGAAGGTAGACCCTATGCTTGTTTTTCTATGGTGGTTATTAAATCTGAATAGTAATAAGAAAAGATATTGGATTTCTTTTACTAAGAATTTTTTTTAAATCTTTTTTTCCCTAAAGTACATCTAGCAGCCATGGAAGGTCACCTGCACTGCTTAAAATTTCTGCTTAGCAAAGTTGTGAGTATAACTCGGGCATTGGAAGCGAGGAACAGCAATCAGGACAGCCCGAGAGACCTGGCCCGCCGCTTCTATAAAGAGAGGATTACACAGTACATGGATGGTGTGGAATATGAGCGAGATCATCCAGAGGAACACGAGAGTGAGTACTTCTATACCCGGTGTACCCAGGGGTGGACTGACATCTCATGGGGCCCCCAGGCAATAGGAGATTATGGGGGCCCCAGGCAATCAGAGATTATGGGGCCACACAGTATACACAAACACACACACAGTATACACAAACACACAGTATACAATCACATAGTATACACAGACATGTTTCTATTGGCTGAGAAGGTACTGGAGAGGTGGGCAGCTTATAATCTCTGGATTTTTTTTTTTTTTTTAAATCAAATAAGTTTTTATTGTAAAACACATATGGTACAAATCAAACATATGAGTAAAGTACAGTCTTACAGTAACATTGGTTTTACATCCAAAAGTATACAGGAAATATAAAAATACAAATAGGTTTGGTTTGAAGACTGTTGAGACGTGGAAAGTATCAAGAAAGCGAAAAAATAAAGAAGAAAGGAGGTAAGAAGAAGGAACCAAAAGTAAAAACAAAAAGTAACATTCTCTCATAGACCACTCCGTATCAGGAGACAACCTCATAGGTACCTTAAACATATACTGCGGCCCACAGCCCATCATACCGTCCCACTGGTGTCTCCCTACACCCCGTACAATTATCGGATGAGGGAGAGACATAGGATTAGACCCATCCTGGGAACATAACCATTTATGTACCTCCATATACCGGTCCTCGGACCTTCATTCAACCCTGTAAAAGTCTGTCTTGTATAAGTTGGTGGGGAGCTAGTCCCGGGACCTCAAGCCAACCCCCCCCACATGGCATTAAATTTGTGCGGTGCGTTTCTGTGTTGGTATGTTATCTTTTCCCTGATCAGCATCTGGTTCACCTGTTCTATCCATTGCTGCCTGGTGGGAACCCTGTGGGTCATCCACAATCTCGCTATCAATTTTCTGGCTACATATAGTAACCTGATAATGGCTGTATGGGTCGAGGGCGTCAATGATTCCTCATCCAGGGCCCCCAACAGGCAGACCAACGGACACCGCGGAATACCAACAGAGAACACTGAGGATATAGTGTCAAGAATTCCAGCCCAATATCGTTTTAGTTTCGGGCACCTCCAGAACATGTGCATAAGATCCCCATGGTCCCGCATACATTTGGGGCAAAGGGGAGACCCTCTAACACCCCAACTGTGCAGTTTAACTGGAGTTCTATAGGTCCTATGTAGTAAATATAGGTGGGAGAGCCTATGAGAGGTCGACACCGACACCAACGGAGCGGAGGACAAGCAAAGGTTCCAGGTCTCCGCGTCCACGGGCCCCAGGTCCGCCTCCCACCTCTGCCGACATGGGAGACGTGCCGGGTCCTGCACCGCGTCAAGAAGCATAGCATACCCCCTAGAGATCATGCCTTTACGGTCAATCTGCATGAATATCCCCTGCACCACAGGATGGTCTGTTAGAGAGAGCTGCACACTCCGTGCCTGTGTCTGCAGCGCATGACGTAACTGTAAATATTTAAAAAAATCCCTGCGTGGGATGTCAAACTCAGCTTGTATTTCCATAAAGGACTTCAGTACCCGTCCACTATACAGTTGCGAGAGATACTGAAGACCACTCCTACTCCAGTTGCCAAATCCCTTGAGCTTAAAAAGTTCACCATAATTAGCATTCCGCCAAATAGGGGTGAGGGCAAGGAAGCCACGTATTCGTAGCAGTTTTTTAACATGAGACCACATGGTATTCAGCAGTATAATAGTCGGGGAACCCCTGTCCATATGAGGGAAACCTGCCTCCAATCTAGACAATGCTGTGTCCGAGGCGACCGTGTCAGCCAGTATCCTCCGGATCGGGTCCAGGGGATCATCTGACCCCCACCCACCCAGGTACTGGAGCTGCGAAGCCAAAAAATACATCCTGGCGTGTGGAAGTGCCAACCCCCCTTCGTCCTTATTATGTTGCAAGGTATGTAAACTAAGTCTGGCCGTCTTTCTACACCATATTAATTCCCTAAACTGAGAGTCAATTTTATCGAACCAACGTTTCGGGATCCAGGTCGGGGAATTATGACAAATATAGAGTAACTGCGGGGCCCACACCATTTTAATGAGGTTTACCCTGCCCACCACCGATAACGGTAGTTTGCACCAGATCTTACATTTATCCCTGAACTTAAGTAACAATGGCATAAGATTCAGTTTGGCATATTCCGTCACCTCGGGGGATATCTGCACCCCCAGATACTTAAAGGATGTAACCGTCTGAATCATGCTTGCACAAGGGGGTAAGGGAGCCGTTAGAGGGGACAAGGGCAGCAACACAGATTTGTCCCAGTTAATCTTAAAACCTGAATCTCTGGATTTTTAGACCAAAAGGATGTCAGTAAGCCCTTGTACACACGGTCGATCATTCCGACAACAAAATCCGGGGGATTTTGCCCGAAACTGGTGTTGCATACACACGGTCGGACAAAGTTGTCGGAAAATCCGATCGTTCGGAACGTGATGACGTTAATTCGTTTCGACGGGACTACGTTCAGGCTAGGAGCCAATAGCTTTGGTCTAGGAATTTGATCTGATCATGCGTGGCACTTTATCCGATCGGAAATCTCTACAAACGATCAGACAAAGTCCGATCGGATCATGTTGTTGGAAAATTTTATAGCCCAGCTCTAAAACTTTGTCGGTCGGATATTCCGACGGAAACAGTCCGATGGAGCCCACACACGGTCCGATTATCCGACAACACGGTCCGATCGGACATTTTCCGTCGGAATGTCCGACCGTGTGTACAAGGGCTTAGGGACATTTCAGAGACAGATGTAAAAAAAAAAACACAGATTTTTACATACTGTCCCTGGTTTTACTGAGGCTGGCAACCCTGATGGGGCCCCCTAGTGGCCCGGGGCCCTCGAGCAGTGCCCGAGTGGCTCAATGGTCAGTCCGCCCCTGGGTGTACCAAATCCATCCTCCATGGAAATCTACAACAAAAACTTAGTTCAGGCACTGACCCCAGTGAAGAGCTCGAGGCTTGGAGGACTTAAAGAATACGTAAACCCAACATTTCATATTGCTGATATGTGCCTGCTCTACTATGTACAATATCTCACAAAAGTGAGTACACCCCTCACATTTTTGTAAATATTTTATTCTTTTCATGTGACAACACTGAAGAAATGACACTTTGCTACAATGTAAAAAATGAATACACCTCACAACAAAAACTACTACATTTACTATTTTGTATGACCTCCATGGATTTGTAAGGACAGCACAAAGTCTCCTAGGCATGGGATGAACAAGTTGGCGAGATTTTGCAACATTGATCTTTTTCCATTTTTCAAGAACGACCTCTTTTAGAGCCTGGATGCTGGATGGAGAGAGATGCACAACTTGTCTCTTCAGAATTCCCCATAGGTGTACGATTGGGTTCAGATCAGGAGACATCATTGGCCACTTAATCATTTTCACCCTGTTCTTCAGAAATGCAACAGTGGCCTTCAGATGTGTGTTTTGGATCATTGTTATGTTGGAAAAGTGTATGACAAGCGAGGGCACGGAGTGATGGCAGCATCTTCTCTTTGAGTATAGAGTAGTACATCTGTGAATTCATGAGACCATCAATGAAATAAAGCTTCCCGACACCAGCAGCACTCATCCAGCCCCACAGAAGGACACTGCCACCACCATGGATCACTGTAGGCACCATGCATTTTCTTTGTACTCCTCACCTTTGCGACGCCATACAGTTTTGAAGCCATCACTTCCAAAAACATTTATCTTGGTCTCATCACTCCAGAGTAAGAAGAGATATATATACAGTGGAACCTTGGTTTACGAGTAATGCGGTTAACAAGCTTTATGAAAGACGAGCAACTTTTTTTTTTTAATTCTAACTTGGTTTGCGAGTGTTGTCTCGCAATACGAGCAGAATTCAAGCTAATGGGCGGTGCAGTACCACATTTGGCTAGAGGTGCAGGGGCGTCGGGGCCACTCGGAGCGATTCGGAGCCGTTCGGAAATACTCAGAATGACTGCGAAGCACTCGGAAATACTCCATTCTCGAGTGTTTCCGAGGCTTTCAGAGTTCAGCCGAGCTGTCCCCCGAGTATTTTCGAGGCTCTCCAGCGCCCCCTCCACCCACCTCTGGCCACATGTGATATTGCATGTAACAAAAGTCAATGTGGAACAAATTATCTTCATTTCCATTGACTTCTATGGGGAAACTCGCTTTGATATGGGAGTGCTTTGGATTACAAGCATTCTCCTGGAATGGATTATGCTCGTAGTCCAAAGTTCCACTGTAATAAATATACCGCATTTATTTTTTATTTTATTTTTTTAATGCAAAGTCCAGCTGGACCACAAATTCATTACGTGATGCTGGAGCATTGAAAAAAAAAAAAAAATTTATATATATATATATATATATATATATATATATATATATATATATATATAATTTTAACTCTTTCCTTAAATAAATAATAATAAAAAAAATATATATATATAAAAATAAGTGTGTATGTATATATATATATATATATATATAAAATTTTAACTCTTTCCTTAAATAAATAATAATAAAAAAAATATATATATATATTTATTTAAGGAAAAAGAGTTTAAAAAAAAATATATATATATATATATATATATATATATATATATATATATATATATATATATTTTTAAACTCTTTTTCCTTAAATAAATATATATATATATATATATATATATATATATATATATTTATTTATTTAATGCTCCATCATCATGTAATGGATTTGTGGTCCAGCCAGACTTTGCATAAAAAAAAAAAAAAAAAGATACTTGAATTATTAAACAGACAAAATGGGGGAAATTTACCAAAACTGGTGCACTCAGAATCTGGTGCAGCTGTGCATGGTAGCCAAACAGCTTCTGACTTCAGCTTATTCAGTTAAGATTTTGCAATAAAACCTGGAAGCCGGTTGGTTTCTATGCAGAGCTGCACCAGATTTTCCACACCAGTTTTAGTAAATAACCGCCAACGTGCCCAGAGGAGAATAATCACATTTCATTTACTCTATAGACTTCCATGACTCAGAATTTTATAGACAGCGCCCTTCATTTTAACATTTGTATTTTTTTTTTATAGATTTGGCATTTCCTGCTCATGTTGCTGCCTTCAAAGGTGACTTGGTAACACTTCGAAAGCTGGTAGAAAGCGGAATCATCAACATCAATGAGCGAGATGCCCGGGGCGCCACGCCACTACACAAGGGTAAATGTCATACTTTAATTTACACAGCCAACGCTTTATATTAATATAAAAATGTCTCTTGGCAACATCTGATGATGTACACAGGTAAACTTCTATCTTTGATCCAAATGGCTTTTTAATTATTTTTTTTTATCAGACCGGTGAACAATGGGAGACAAAGAAACATTTCTCATATAACATCTACACACACATTCCTGTACAGAGCTCTCTAGATGCCCATGAGGTAGTCATACCCGAATTAGCCACAAAGCCCATGAAAGTAATCCTTCACAAGGCAAGAGTCCATTTGGGCAGTAAATCCACAGAGGCAGTAAGTAATCCCTTGGAGAGTCCATGATTTGGCCGTAATCCACAAAAAGCAGTAAGCCCAGATGGTGGCTATTGGTCCCTATAAATCCACTGGTTCCAGACCCTATAGCAGTGATGGCGAACCTTGGCACCCCGGATGTTTTGGAACTACATTTCCCATGATGCTCATGCCCTCTGCAGTGTAGTGGAGCATCAAGGGAAATGTAGTTCCAAAACATCTGGGGGTGCCAAGGTTCGCCATCACTGCCCTATAGGGAACCCCGACTGGACTCCCTAGAAGGGGCTTCAGACTGACAGAGTAATGGATACATTTTTTCAGTCTTTCCCAACAGGCCTATCTAGGGCAACATTGAGCCCTTACTAATATGACTTGTCGGGGGCAGTAAGCCTCTGGAAAAAAAAAAAAAAAAAAGGAGCACGAAACCTGACCAGTCGAGGTAACCCTTCCTTCTCAGATCCACCAGCCAAGCAGGTCAACCAAGGACAAATGTTGTAAAAAGGTACATTGTAACATGTAGTCTGTACACATAAAACACAGTTGACCTATGTAAAAAGGAAAAATAACACAATAAGGGAGCCCCCAAAGCTGCATAACCCATAAGTATACAACAAAAACACAGGAAATTTCCCCAGGGGTTTTTTAGCAGCAGAGAGTTGGTGTGAAAATAGTTGATGTAAAAAAATATAATTTATTTGACAGACAATAGTAATTCCAAATGAACAATGATACATCATCCATATAGGTAGTGCGACAAATACAGACATGGAACATCACTCATAGCAAAAGACTCTATGTACAAGCATGGTTTGCCAATTATATTCGTAACATATGTATCCACATGAAAAACCCCGATGCATTTCGACCCTTGCGATTTCCGGTCTCTTCAGGGGGATTTATATTCTAGGGAAATGTCAAAATATCTAATTAAAGACTTTGGACAATATAAAAAAATATACATAGGTATAGTATTTCAAAATTAAGCAAAAATATGTCTCCATGCATATAGAGGTATAGTTACCAATGGGTGTATGAGGACATGAGGACGTGTCGCATGAACCGGCATTGCAGGATTATAACCATCCAGTGATCCCATCGCCGCCACATGTTCCCCCCGTGCCCTCTGGGTGGGTGCATAGTCCACTAAGCTTACAGGGGGCCACGTTTTGGGACCCAGAGAGGAGGAAGGGGGGGTAAAACACCTGCAGATGGACATGCAAAAAACTTTTTGTAAGTCATCATTAAATAATATTAGAGGGAGTATATAGAAGTGCTTGGCAGTTATAGGCTTATTACTTGGTAATTAATGAATTCATATTGTAAAAGAATTAAACTAGTTATATATAACATGGCGTAGTTTCTTCATTTAGTTATATTAATTATAAGAGGGATTAGCTGACAGTGAGAAAAGGTGGGTGAGGGATAGGGTGTGGAGATGTGATGGGTGAAGTGAAAATGCATGATGTGAGGTACACTGACGACGGGGCAAGAAGGGTGTGAAGTGAAAACAAAACCAAACTACTGAAAAAGAAAACTGAAACAACAAAATTGGAAGTGTGAAAAGAATAATGCATGCGTGTATGTGTGTGTGAGAGGGAAAAAGAAAAGAAAAAAGGTGGACAATTGAATAAGATGGTGAAAGTGAAATGGATCAAGGTGTAAATCATTTTATTTGTACTACTTTGCATGCATTAACCACTTCCCGACAGAATGGCACGGGCAGGCATATTGGCGTACAGGTACGTCCAATATTCAATGCCGCCCTGCCATCGGGAGTGCGCCGCCGGCGGCGCGCTCCCGCGCTGGTCGGGACCCCCGTGAGTCCGGTCGCGGGACCCGCGGACTCGATCGCCGCGGGCATCCCCACGATCATCTCACGGAGCGGACGAATGGAGGAAATGCCGAGTAAACAGCATTTCTCCATTCTGCCTAGCAACTAGTGACGCTGATATCTGCTCCATGTGATTGGAGCAGAGATCAGCGTTCACTAAATGAAAGCCCAACCCCCCCCACAGTTAGTAACACACCCCTAGGAACACTTAACCCCTACACTGCCACCCACTGGTTAACCCCTTCACTGCCAGTGTCATTTACACAGGAATCAGTGCATTTATATAGCAGTGATTACTGTATAAATGACAATGGTCCCAAAAATGTGTCAAAAATGTCCGATGGGTCCCCCACAATGTCGCAGTCACAATAAAAATCGCTGATCGCCGCCATTACTAGTAAAAAAAAAATAATAAAAAATTATTAATAAAAATGCTATAAAACTATCCCTATTTTGTAAACGCTATAACTTTTGCGCAAACCAATCAATCGCTTATTGTATATGTAGAAGAATACGTATCGGCCTAAACTGAGGGAAAAAAATGGGGGATATTTATTATAACAAAAAGTAAAAAAGTTTTTTTCAAAATTGTCGCTCTATTTTTGTTTATAGCGCAAAAAATAAAAACCGCAGGGGTGATCAAATACCACCAAAAGAAAGCTCTATTTGTGGGGAAAAAAAGGACGTCAATTTTGTTTGGGAGCCACGTCGCACGACCGCGCAATTGTCAGTTAAAGCGACGCAGTGCCGAATCGCAAAAAGTGGTCTGGTCTTTGACCAGCAAATTGGTCCGGTCTGCAAGTGGTTAAACACAGTTGACCTGATGAACCTCAGAGCAGGAACACAACAGAAGAACCACTTTTAATGTGGAGTTTGTCTTTAGGCCTGTAGGGGAGGTACATTACAAACGCCAACGATTGCAGCTAATGAGGAATAAAATAGTGATTGTAGAAAGTTTTTCAACCTGTCTGACCACTATTCTTGCAATAAGTCTGATCTCGGGAAGGAGAGTGCACTTTGCCATACAAAGTTACATCACTGATAAGGTTGAATAACAACACCAGTCCATCCACTTCGATCTGTGCGCTTGTGACTATTGTTTTCCATGTCCCTGTACATGGTGTTTGCTGAGAAACACATCTAAAAGGTTTTCTTTAACATTTATGAACACTTTCCGCTGACACCAGCAACTGCGGAAGGGAGTGCTACATCTTTACCGCTCTAACAGTAAAGAAACCCTCATATAGTTTAGGATTGAACCACCTCTACAACTTCATTTTTTAAAATTTATGAATACTCTCTGCTGACACCACCAAGGTCAGAGGGGAGTGCTACAGCCTTACCACCAACTGTGGAAGGGAGTGCTACATCCTTACCACCAACTGTGGAAGGGAGTGCTACATCCTTACCACCCACTGCGGAAGGGATTGCTACATCCTTACCACCAACTGCGGAAGGGAGTGCTACATCCTTACCACCTACTGCGGAAGGGAGTGCTACATCCTTACCACCTACTGCGGAAGGGAGTGCTACATCCTTGCCACCAACTGCGGAAGGGAGTGCTACATCCTTACCACCAACTGCGTAAGGGAGTGCTACATCCCTACCACCTACTGCGGAAGGGAGTGCTACATCCTTACCACCTACTGCGGAAGGGAGTGCTACATCCTTACCACCAAGTGCGGAAGGGAGTGCTACATCCTTACCACCAAGTGCGGAAGGGAGTGCTACATCTTACCACCAAGTGCGGAAGGGAGTGCTACACCCTTACCACCTACTGCGGAAGGGAGTGCTACATCCTTACCACCAAGTGCGGAAGGGAGTGCTACATCCTTACCACCAAGTGCGGAAGGGAGTGCTACATCCTTACCACCAACTGTGGAAGGGAGTGCTACATCCTTACCACCAAGTGCGGAAGGGAGTGCTACATCCTTACCACCAACTGCGGAAGGGAGTGCTACATCCTTGCCACCAACTGCGGAAGGGAGTGCTACACCTTACCACCAAGTGCGGAAGGGAGTGCTACATCCTTACCACCTACTGCGGAAGGGAGTGCTACATCCTTACCACCTACTGCGGAAGGGAGTGCTACATCCTTACCACCTACTGCGGAAGGGAGTGCTACATCCTTACCACCAACTGCAGAAGGGAGTGCTACATCCTTACCACCAACTGCGGAAGGGAGTGCTACATCCTTGCCACCAACTGCGGAAGGGAGTGCTACATCCTTGCCACCAACTGCGGAAGGGAGTGCTACATCCTTACCACCAAGTACGGAAGGGAGTGCTACACTCTTACCACCAAGTGCGGAAGGGAGTGCTACATCCTTACCACCAACTATGGAAGGGGGTGCTACATCCTTACCGCTCTAAGCCCTTGTACACACGATCGGAGGTTCCGCCGGAATGTGTCCGATCGGAGTGTTTTGTCGGATATTCCGACTGTGTGTGGTCGTCATCGGACTGTTTCCGTCTGAATATCCGTCGGACCAACTTTTCCAACTTGCCGGAAATATTTTCCGACAAAATGCTCCTATCGGACATACTCCGATCATGTGTAGCCTACTCTGACGGACAAAGTGCCACGCATGCTCAGATCAAATTCTTAGACCAAAGCTATTGGCTACTAGCCTGAATGTAGTGCCATCTAACAAAATAACGTCATCACGTTATGTACAATCGGATTTTCCGACAACTTAGTCCGACCGTGTGTATGCAACATCACTTCCGGACCTCTTCCGGAATTAATCCGTCAGAATTACTCCGACGGATTTGGTTGTCGGAATCTCCGACAACCAGACAACCAAAAAGATCCAAGCTCTAGACGTCTTGGTGCGTTTATACCCCAAAGTGCGTCAAAGCCTCAGTTGGTGGTTGATATCCAAGAATCTTCAGAAAGGAAAGTCCTTCCTATCAGTTACCTGGAAGTTGGTGACAGCAGATGCCAGCCTTCTGGGCTGGGGAGCAGTCCTGGAAGAAGCATCTGTCCAAGGAAAATGGTCCTAAACAGAAACGACCTTGCCCATCAATATTCTAGAGATTTGGGCAGCACGCCTGGCCCTGGAAGCCTGGACGCTCAGATTACGGAATTGTTCGGTCAGGGTCCAATCCGACAATGCCACAACAGTGGCCTATATCAATCAACAAGGGGGCACGAGGAGTCATGCGGCTCAGAGAGAGGTGAATCATATCCTATCCTGGGCAGAAGACAACATTCCTGGCCTATCGGCAGTCTTCATTCTGGGAATAGAGAATTGCCAGGCGGACTACTTGAGTCGCCAGCAGTTGTTTTGGGAGAATGGTCTCTTCACCCCAACATCTTTTTGTCAATATGTTATAGATGTAGAATTCCGAACGTGGATCTGTTTGCGTCCAGGTTCAACAGAAAGATCGACAATTTTGTGTCAAGGACAAAGGATCCGCTGGCATGCGGAACAGATGCCTTAGTTTTTCCGTGGGATCAGTTTTCACTAATCTATGTGTTCCCTCCTGTTCTGCTGCTTCCGCATCTTCTTTGCAGGATGAAGCAGGAAGAGAAGGAGGTGATTCTTGTGGCCCCCGGTGTGGCCCAGTAGATCTTGGTATGTAGAGATTATAAAGGTGGCAGTGGGGGACCCGTGGATCCTACCACCGCGGCCAGACCTTCTCTCACAAGGACCGGTATTCCATCCTACCTTACAAATGCTAAATTTAATGGTTTGGCTATTGAGACCCACATTCTGAAAGACCGTGGGCTGTCAGGTTCCGTAGTTTCTACTTTGATTAAAGCTAGGTAGCTGGCCTCCAGAGTCGTATATTATAGAGTCTGGAAGGCATATGTCTCCTAGTGTGAATCCAGGGGTTGGCACCCCAGGAAATATGTCATAGGTAGGATCTTTGAATTTCTACAGATGGGATTAGAAATGAAGCTGGCCTTGAGTACTATCAAAGGCCAGGTGTCGGCCTTATCAGTGTTTTTTCAATGACCACTTGCTTCAAACTTTCTGGTTCGTAGCTTTATCCTCCGGTTAGGTCTCCCCTGAACCCTTGTGACTTGAATTTAGTCCTGTTGGTATTACAGAAACAGCATTTTGAGCCGATACGAGATATTCCCTTGGTCCTTTTGACAAGAAAAAATTTTTTTTTCTGGTTGCCACTTCTTCTGCAAGAAGAGTATCAGAGTTGGCTGCTCTTTCTTGTAAAGAGCCATATTTGATTATTCATGAGGTTGTATTGTGTCCTCATCCTAATTTCCTTCCGAAGGTAGTGTCAGGTTTTCATTTAAGTTAGGATATTGTTCTGCCTTCATTTTTTCCAGAACCTAGTTCTGTGGAAGAAAGATTCTCTGATGTGGTGAGAGCAGTCAAGGTCTATTTGAAGGCGACCGCTTTAGATTCATAAAAAAGATGTTTTGTTTGTTTTTCCAGAAGGTCCTAAGAGAGGACAGGCAGCATCAAAATCTACTATTTCTAAATGGATTCGTCAAGTGATTGCTCAAGCTTATGGTTTAAAGAGGGAAATTCCACCTTTTCATATTAAAGCGCACTCCACCAGGACTGTGCATCACCAAGCCTCCATGGCCTAAATCTGCAAGGCAGCAACTTGGTCTTCAGTCCATACATTTACCAGATTCTATCAAATAGATGTGAAAGGTCATGAGGATATTGCCTTTGGGCACAGTGTACTGCAGGTTGCAGTATGAGTCCTCTAGTCTCTTAGTACCCTACTTTTGTTGTGTCTCCCTCCCCTCAGTTGGCATTGCTCTGGGACATCCCACATAGTAAATACTATGGCTCTGTGTCCCGTGATGTATGATAAGAAAATAGGATTTTTAAAACAGCTTACCTGTAAAATCCTTTTCTTTGAAGTACATCACGAGACACAGAGGTCCCTCCCTTCTTTTGGTATACATGTGTATTGCTTTGATACAAAACTGAGGTACTCCCAGTAGTGGGAGGGTTTATATAGGGAGTGGACTTTTTGTCTTGGGGTGTGCCAGTGTCCATCACTTGAAAGTGGCCTATAACCCACATAGTAACTACTATGGCTCTGTGTCCCATGATGTACTTCAAAGAAAAGGATTTTACAGGTAAGCTGTTTTAAAAATCCTATTTTTCCATTAAAGTAAATTCTGGGGGGTTTGGGGAAGAAACTAGGGTACAGTTTTTGGAGGAAGCCCATGTTTCTGAGTTTAAACCAGATGTAATTGAGAAAGGTTCAGGTCCTCTATGAACCTACAGCAACCTCAGTACAGATTTGTAATCTCTGTTCTTTTCTTCCCAGCTGCAGGACAGGGCCGAATTGAATGCCTGCAGTGGCTCCTGGAGATGGGGGCTGACTACAATATCACCAATGAGGCCGGGGAGACCCCAAAGGATGTTGCTAAACGGTAATATGAGTGGGAGTCAGTTTATAGAATATTAGCAAATCTGAGTCCATTCCCTGAATGGCTAATTTTGTAGTGGCTGTATTATTTTGAATGTCGCTTTTTGAGGTCTGTGTATAGTAGGTATGATGAAGGGCTGGCCAAACAGTTTGTAATCTGGTTCTATCATGTGCTGGATTGAGATAGAATTGTAAATAATTGTATAGAAATCCAAAAGGTATAGGTTCAAATATAATCAAATGCATTCATAAGATTTCTATGAGGTTGCATTAACCACTTGCCTACCGGGCACTTTCACCCCCTTCCTGCCCTGGCCAATTTTCAAGCTTTCGGCACTGTCACACTTTGAATGACAATTGCGCGGTCATGCAACCCTATTGTTTTTTTTTATATTTTTACTAAACAAACAAAAAGTTTTAATAAAGGAAATACGTTTCATAGCTTGTTATAAAATGTTGTAAACAGGTCATTTTTCTCCTTCACTGATGTAAAATGATGATGCAGCACTGATAGGTGGCACTGATGAGGCAGCAATGATAGGTGCCACTGATAGCTGACAATGATGAAGTGGCACTGATCGGTGGCACTGATAGGTGACGATGAGGTGGCACTGATAGGTGACAATGGTGAGGCGGCACTGATAGGTGCCACTGATGAGGTGGCACTGATAGGTGACAATGAAGAGGCGGCACTGATAGGTGACAATGGTGAGGCGGCACTGATAGGTGGCTGTCATTAGACACAGCTAATCATGTGGTAAAGGGTTGCTGTGATTGGCCCTTTACCCCGATCTGTGATCAGCTGATTTTGAAGGATGTCCATGTACGCTCTCCTGGCAAATTAAGCCCATGCTGTAGCCATCTTTCGGCTATAGTGTGGGTGGGAAGGGGTTAAACATTGATTGGATAAGTTGGAACATTTTTTGTTAGCCCTAAACACATGTTAAAGCTGTCATAGAGGAGTATTAAGCACTGTGTGTAATAGAGAGGTATGAAGCACTGTGTGTAATAGAGGGGTATGAAGCACTGTGTGTAATAGAGGGGTATGAAGCACTGTGTGTAATAGAGAGGTATGAAGCACTGTGTGTAATAGAGGGGTATGAAGCACTGTGTGTAATAGAGAGGTATGAAGCACTGTGTGTAATAGAGGGGTATGAAGCACTGTGTGTAATAGAGGGGTATGAAGCACTGTGTGTAATAGAGGGGTATGAAGCACTGTGTGTAATAGAGGAGTATGAGGCACTGTGCGTAATAGAGGGGTATGAAGCACTGTGCGTAATAGAGGGGTATGAAGCACTGTGCGTAATAGAGGGGTATGAAGCACTGCGGGTAATAGAGAGGTATGAAGTACTGTGTGTAATAGAGAGGTATGAAGCACTGTGGGACGCTGTGTTTGACGGTATGGGGCGCTGTGTGTGACGGTATGGGGCGCTGTGTGTGACGGTATGGGGCGCTGTGTGTGACGGTATGGGGCGCTGTGTGTGACGGTATGAGACACTGTGTGTGACGGTATGGGACGCTGTGTGACGGTATGTGACGCTGTGTGTGACGGTATGGGACGCTGTGTGTGACGGTATGGGACGCTGTGTGTGACGGTATGGGACGCTGTGTGTGACGGTATGAGGCGCTGTGTGTGACGGTATGGGGCGATGTGTGTGACGGTATGGGGCGCTGTGTGTGACGGTATGGGGCGCTGTGTGTGACGGTATGGGACGCTGTGTGTGACGGTATGAGGCGCTGTGTGTGACGGTATGGGGCGCTGTGTGTGACGGTATGGGGCGCTGTGTGTGACGGTATGGGACGCTGTGTGTGACGGTATGGGGCGCTGTGTGTGACGGTATGGGGCGCTGTGTGTGACGGTATGGGGCGCTGTGTGTGACGGTATGGGGCGCTGTGTGTGACGGTATGGGACGCTGTGTGTGGCGGTATGGGACGCTGTGTGTGGCGGTATGGGGCGCTGTGTGTGACGGTATGGGGCGCTGTGTGTGACGGTATGGGGCGCTGTGTGTGACGGTATGGGGCGCTGTGTGTGACGGTATGGGGCGATGTGTGTGACGGTATGGGACGCTGTGTGTGACGGTATGGGGCGATGTGTGTGACGGTATGGGACGCTGTGTGTGACGGTATGGGACGCTGTGTGTGACGGTATGGGACGCTGTGTGTGACGGTATGGGACGCTGTGTGTGACGGTATGGGACGCTGTGTGTGACGGTATGGGGCGCTGTGTGTGACGGTATGGGGCGCTGTGTGTGACGGTATGGGGCGCTGTGTGTGACGGTATGGGGCGCTGTGTGTGACGGTATGGGACGCTGTGTGTGTGACGGTATGGGGCGCTGTGTGTGACGGTATGGGACGCTGTGTGTGACGGTATGGGACGCTGTGTGTGACGGTATGGGACGCTGTGTGTGACGGTATGGGGCGCTGTGTGTGACGGTATGGGGCGCTGTGTGTGACGGTATGGGGCGCTGTGTGTGACGGTATGGGGCGCTGTGTGTGACGGTATGGGACGCTGTGTGTGTGACGGTATGGGGCGCTGTGTGTGACGGTATGGGGCGCTGTGTGTGACGGTATGGGGCGCTGTGTGTGACGGTATGGGACGCTGTGTGTGACGGTATGGGACGCTGTGTGTGTGACGGTATGGGGCGCTGTGTGTGACGGTATGGGGCGCTGTGTGTGACGGTATGGGACGCTGTGTGTGTGACGGTATGGGGCGCTGTGTGTGACGGTATGGGGCGCTGTGTGTGACGGTATGGGGCGCTGTGTGTGACGGTATGGGACGCTGTGTGTGACGGTATGGGACACTGTGTGTGTGACGGTATGGGGCGCTGTGTGTGACGGTATGGGACGCTGTGTGTGACGGTATGAGCCTCTGTGGGGTTGATCTACTAGAACTGCAGAGTGCATTATCAGCTTCCAGGTTTATTTGGTCAATGCTTCACTACTTCCGACCAGCCGCCGTTGTTATACGACGTCCGGTTGGCTCACCTGTGCGGATCGACGTAGGTGTACGGCGGACGCTTTAAGAATGCGTGTGCACCGCTGGAGCCAATGCACGTGGTCGGCATCAGTGATGTCCACTGGTGACCCGCAATTGCTCCTCAGAGAGCCGGAATGGGGATCTGTCAATGTAAACACACAGATCCCTGTTCTGACAGGGGAGGTGAGAGAGATCTGCTGTTCTTAGTGATGAACAGCGATCTCTCTCTACTCCCAGTCAGTCCCCTCCCCCACAGTTAGAAACACCTCTCTAGGGAACATTTAACCCCTTGATCGCCCCCTAGTGTTAACCCCTTCCCTGCCAGTGACATTTATACAGTAATCAGTGGCTATTTTTAGCTCTGATCGCTGTATAAATATCACTGGTCCCAAAAAATTATCCGATCTGTCCGCCGCAATGTCACAGCTAAAAAACACTGATCACCGCTATTACTAGTGATAAAAATGCCATAAATCTATCCCCTATTTTGTAGGGGATAAACCAATCAATATTGCAATTTTTTTATTTTTTTTACCAAAAATATTTAGAAGAATATATATTGGCCTAAACGGAAAAAAGTTTAGTTTTTTACATTTTTATTTTTTGTATATTTATTAGAGCAAAAAGTAAAATATATTGCTTTTTTTTTTTCTTTCTCATAATTGTCGCTCTTTTTTTTGTTTATAGCGCAAAAAATAAAAACCGCAGAGGTGATAAAATACCACCAAAAGAAATCTCTATTTTTGGGGAAAAAAGGACATAAATTTTGTATGTTTGGGTACAACGTTGCATGGCCCGTGCAATTGTCGGTTAAAGCGACGCAGTGCTGTATGGCAAAAAAATGGCCTGGTCATTAAAGGGGGCAAATCCTTCCAGTCCTTAAAGCGGAGTTCCACCCAAAAATGGAACTTCCGCTTTAAACACTCCTCGCCCCATTACGTGCCACATTTGGCATGTCATTTTTTTTTGGGGGGGGGGGGGGAGGGAGTGGGGGCTTCGTTAGGAGGGAGACTTCCTGTCCCACTTCCTCCTTCCGCCCATGGACCGTCGAGGCGAATGATTCCTCCTTTCGCCTTAGGCGGCCCCTCCCTCTAGGCGATCTGGGACACATGACCGGTCCCAGGAGATTGCCTGTCCACTTCGGGAGCGCAGCGCGACTCACGCATCTGCCGTACGTGCCCGGCCGAAAGCTGTCACGGCCGGGTGCCCAGAGTGGCAATGGAGGTGCCGGCAGAGTGGAGGGGAGAGGAGTGACACCCCGGAGTGTCTGTTTATTAAGTCAGCAACTACACTTTTTGTAGCTGCTGACTTCTAATAAACATAAAAAGCCTGGAACTCCACTTTAACCTCTTGAGATCCGCGCTATAGCCGAATGACGGCTACAACGCGGACCTGCTTTGTCGGGACTACGTCTATTGACGTCGTCCCGTGCACGAGTGGCCTGTGCGCCCCCTGAGGGGCGCGCGCTCTGTGATCAGCGAGTCTATGAGACTTGCCTGATTACAGATCGGAGCAAGGGGTCGATCCCGACCCCTTACCACGTGATCAGCTGTCAGCCAATGACAGCTGATCATGTGATCACAACAGTCAGCGCGAGGAGAAAAAAAAAAAGCCGATCACCGGCGGCCGTGAGAGGGACTTCAGTCCCGATCACGGCCAGATCATCAGTGCCCACCTGCCCCCTGCCAGTGCCACCTAATTATAGGAAACGTGCCACCCATTAGTGCCCATAGTGCCACCCATCAGTGCCCACAGTGCCACCTATCAGTGCCCACAATCTGCCTCCACAACAGTGCTGCACCTCATATGCCAGATATCCGTGCCCAGCAGTGCCACCTATCGGTGCCAATCAGTCCCATCTATCAGTGGTGCCTATCAGTGCCTATCCGTGCCACCCATCCGTGCCAATCTTTGCCCATCAGTGCCACCTTATCTGTGCCCATCAGTGCTGCCTTATCTGTGCCCATCAGTACCGCCTTATCTGTGCCCATCAGTGCTGCCTTATCTGTGCCCATCAGTACCGCCTTATCTGTGCCTATCGGTGCCACCTTACCTGTGCCTATCAGTGCCCACCAGTGCAGCCTATCAATGCCCACCAGTGCCGCCTCATCAGCGCATTTCAATGAAGGAGAAAAATGACCTGTTTGAAAACTTTTTCTACAAACTATTAAACATGATTTTTTATATTTTTTTTATTTTGCATCTTTTTTTGTTTGTTTAACAAAAAATAAAACTCTGAGCTGTAATTAAATACCACCAAAAGAAAGCTCTATTTGTGGGAAAAAAAATGATAAAAATTTAATTTGGGTACAGTGTTGTATGACCGCGCAATTGTCATTCAAAGTACATCAGAGCTGAAAGCTGAAAATTGCTCTGGGCAGGAGGGGGGTTACGTGCCCAGTAAGCAAGTGGTTAAAGCACTTAATTGAACAAGCTGAAGTTAGAAGCTGATTGGCTACCATGCACAGTTGCACCAGATATTGTAAACTCCAATGTTAGGAAATGCACCCCTGTATGTGATAGAGCAGTATGAAGAATTGCATATTTTACACATGTATGAGGAATTTCTTGCAATGCATTGGTATGAGACGTAAGTCATGGTGTATAATAGAATAGAAAGGGGTGAGACAAATCGTGTGTAATACAGAGGTAAGTGGCAATGTGTGCAAGAGAGGTTTGTAGCTTTAGTGTGATAAGGAAGTGTGAATCACTGAGTGAAACTGCTAGGTATGATTCACTGCATGTAATAGAGCGTTACGAGGCCCCCCGGTGGATTATTTTATTACAGCTCAGACACTGGACGTAAACAGTCAGTTTTCTATATAACACACTGTGCAGCACTGATAAATATGGAAACAATACTATATAAATATATGAATCCAGTAAACACTATATATAACATAAATGTCTAAAGCATAGCAACATATAAACACTATAATTTAAGTGCTTGTGGTCCGTGATATTGTACTCAGTCCTAAATGAGGTCATTAAACTAAACAACAACAGTCCATATATATGAAAATAAAGTACTTGTTCTCCGTGACTTTCATTTAATCCTTGATGAGTGTTTAAATTCCATATTAACACCAATCATGTGATAATGGTATCTTCATGCGTGGCGCACGCACAACCCCCACCGGGTGTACCCTCACCTTAGGGCAGTGATGACAAACCTTGGCACCCCAGATGTTTTGGAACTACATTTCCCATGATGCTCATGCACTCTGCGTGTAGTTGAGCATCATGGGAAATGTAGTTCCAAAACATCTGGGGTGCCAAGGTTCGCCATCACTGCCTTAGGGGCGTAAAATTAAGGCTGTAATTGATAGCAATAGCCTGCAGCCAGGGGCGGACTGACCATTTGGGCACTCGGGCACTGCCCCGAGGGCCCCATGCCACCAAGGGGCCCCATGGGGGTTGCCAGCCGCAATAAAACCAGGGACAGTATGTAAAAATCTGTGTTTTTTAAAAAAATCCCAAGATTATAGCTGCCCTGCCTCTCCAGTACCTTTTCAGTGTGTGTATGTGTATTCTGTGTGTGTATATTGTGTGTCTGTGTGTGTATACTGTGTGGCCCCATTATCTATTGCCTGGAGGCCCCATAATCTCCTATTGCCCGAGGGCCCCATAATCTTCTCCTATTGCCTGGGGGCCCCATAATCTCCTATTGCCCAAGGGCCCCATAATCTTCTCCTATTGCCCGGGGGCCCCATAATCTCCTATTACCCGGGGGCCCCATAATCTCCTATTACCCGGGGGCCCCAATGAGTTGTCAGTCCGCCCCTGCCTGCAGCAATCCTCCTTTGCTTCCTTTTATCCTATGCAGGTTTATGGGACACTTGTATGGACACTTTTATGGGCCACCTGCTACTTCTGATAACCCAGCTCAGAGGTCACTATTTTCTCCTGGTATGTTCAGACACTCTCCTCATATATGTAGCACTAACCCCCGAAGGAGCTGCTGGTTATTTTTGGGCTTACCGTTACCTTCCGCTTCTTCTTATGGCATGTCTAGGGGATGTCCCGTGGTAGGTGGCCCAGTAACTTGAGACTGACAATAGATCCAATTGAATGGATTTTATTTGCAAACTTCAACCATTGAACAGTCTATCAACTTGGGATCAGAGGGTTGGAAAGGAAAGTTCAGGTATTCTCAATGTCAAAGTCCATAAACATTGAAGAACTTGCTTACTTTGACTGTATCCAGAGAATAGCCATTCGCAGCTGGATGACCACTCAGGTTGGACAGTCCCTCTCACAAGGCCTAGCAGCCAACAAGGTGTTTACTCAGGAACAAAGTCTTTGTCACAGACGTTGTTGCAGAACACGTAGGAAACTAAGCTGTAAAACACTTGTAGGATACCTGGATCTTTCAGCCTGCTTGGCGATATCCACAAGACCGGATTCTCTCCGTTACTTCAGCCCTTCCAGGCTCTTGTTAAAAAAAACAAACTCACACATGGTGTTTTTCTAAAGAGTCTTCCCCTGGAATGCTTGAAGTATTCTGGGTCTCTCCCGGACCGGAGATGGCACCCAACCACCTCAGAATCCTCCTTTAGTTCCCTTGCCCTGGGCTAGCCAGCCCTGAGGCATTAAAGTCGGGTGGATCCGCACCCCAGGCCATAGCCTTCCTGGGGGCTGGTCAGGAGGACCAGAACCAAGTAGTCAGCACTTCATACTGGACTGGAACCCCGAACCGCGTGATGTCCATGTCTTAAATACCCTCTCCCAGAGGGCACAGCGAGAGGGCCACTCCCACTGACCTGGCTTCGAAAGAGTAACTTAAAGTGGTTCTGCACCTTTTAAAAAAATTATTAAAAGCCAGCAGCTACAAATATTGCAGCTGCTGACTTTTAATAAATTCAGACTTACCTGTCCCAGGGTCCAGCGATGTCGGGGGCAGATGACGAACAATCGCTCGTCTCTCTGCTGTCCCCGCCGCCATCCTCTGTCAGGGAATCGGGAAGTGAAGCATTGCGGCTTCACTGCCCGGTTCCCTACTGCGCATGCGCGAGCCGCGCTGCGCGTCTCTGCTGGTCCCTGCTGTGTCCTGGGAACTGTGTGTTTCCCAGAACACAACGGGGGGGGGGGGGGGGCATCTGCGGCGGTCTGCGGGGGTCTTGTCCCGGAAGTGGGTGCAGATACCTGGATTATCCAGGTAACTGCACCCCTCTCCCCTCTGAAAGGTGCCGATTGTGGCACCGGAGGGGGGGAGGGATCATATGAGCGGAACTTCCACTTCAGGGTGGAGGCCCGCTTTAAATGCCTGACCAGACCATAGTTCCATGCCTGCCACTAGAGACACCGCCCCCCTGTGGCCAGGCTGAACATTTCACAGCCCAGTCAGACTGACACAGAAGTCCAATTTAGACAAATAGACCCAAACCGAACTGTAGTCTGGGTATTTAGTTTTAACTTTGAAAAACATAGTGCGTGCTACCGCCGCTACATATACATCACATGCGGGAAATGACAGAGGTATGCAATAGCGTGATAACATTTTTAAATTGCAGACAGAACTCCACATATATACAACTCACATTTCAAATACATTTTTTACACGGGGCCCCCCCCCCCAGTCCTATGCCAGCTCTGCACCACTTCCTGGTACCTCTCTCGTCAGCCGATCAAGCTCCTCCTATCGGTTTCGTCAGTCTCGTGACTCTTTTAAGTCAGCCCTTAAAAGTGTGTGCACAGTTCTGATCAATCCATAAAATGCTGCAGAATTTTCTGCTACTGATAAATCAATGAAAGGATTAATAGATATGATGTTTTAGTTGTTTTTTTTGGTATCCACCGCTAATGTTCATGAACATTTATTTATTTTTTTGTCTTTTTACAGATTTGCTCAGCTAGCCGCTGTCAAGCTCCTGGGAGGAGGAGTAGTGGAGGAAGACTCTGATGAAGAATTGAATGAAGATGATCCTTTATTCTTTGAAAGACACGGAGTAGAGGGGAGCACTGACCAACACGACGAGTTGAACCTTAGTGCAGCCGAGAAGAAGCAGGCACGCAGTAGGTATCCGGCTTCCCAGCTTCAAAAAGAACCAGGATAGGGGCCATTTATCACATGTAGCACCCTCCTTGATAGGCTGCTTGGATGCTAGGTAAATTTAGTCCTTTTTGGCTCCTTTGTAATCATTGGAGCAGCTGTCAGTTTCTTTGGGCTGTTCTGGGACCCACAGGCTGCAGGTGTGATTGCTTCCCCCTGCTTACTAGAGGCTTCTAGAACATAGAAGGCTGGAAGATTTAGATGGGCAGCTTGGATATTTATTATGCTGCAGCCAGTCCCTGGGAAGGTGTGCCCAGTAGGTGGCTGGAGTGGAACATAAATAGTCTGAGGCCTAGAGGAGCCGGGGGTCTTGTGTTGCTGAAGTGTGTCCTCCTGTTACAAGTCAGAATTTCTGGAGTATCCCATACCTCCCCTGTTACAAGTTCTACAAGCAAATAAACTTTAAAAAAAAGACATCTCTTAGACCAGGGGGTCCCCAACTGGTGGCTCTCCAGCTGTCACATCATGCCTTTGCCTGATGGAGTCATGCTTGTAAATGTTAGCCTTGCGATGCCTCATAGGACTTGTAGTTTGGCACCACTGGAGGGCCTCCAATATGAGACTGTTCAGTGAACCAGAGTAAATGGACTGGTGCTGTGGGGTTGATTTACTAAAACTGGAGAGTTCAAAATCTGGTGCAGCTCTGCATAGAGACCAATCAGCTTCAAGTTTTTTTTTTTTGTCAAAGCTTAGTTAGACAGACTGGAGTTAGAAGCTGATTGGCTACCATGCACAGCTGCACCAGATTTTACACTCTCCAGTTTCAGTAAATCAACCCCACATTGACTTGCTGCCTCTGCACTGTTTGGAGAAAGGATCTGTTAAATCAGCCGCTCCTAGAGGGTTAGCGCTACACACACACAGTATCTCACAAAAGTGAGTACACCCCTCACATTTTTGTAAATATTTTATTCTATCTTTTCATGTGACAACACTGAAGAAATGACACTTTGCTACAATGTAAAGTAGTGAGTGTACAGCTTGTATAACAGTGTAAATTTGTTGTCTTCTTAAAATAACTCAACACACAGCCATTAATGTCTAAACCAATGGCAACAAAAGTGAGTACACCCCTGAGTGAAAATGTCCAAATTGGGCCCAATTAGCCATTTTTCCTCCCCAGTGTCATGTGACTCATTAGTGTTACAAGGTCTCAGGTGTGAATGAAGAGCAGGTGTGTTCAATTTGGCGTTATCGCTCTCACTCTCTCATACTGGTCACTGGAAGTTCAACATGGCACCTCATGGCAAAGAACTCTCTGAGGATCTGAGAAAAAGAGTTGTTGCTCTACATAAAGATGGCCTAGGCCAGGGATATGCAATTAGCGGACCTCCAGCTGTTGCAGAACTACAAGTCCCATGAGGCATAGCAAGATTCTGACAGACACAAACATGACACCCAGAGGCAGAGCATGATGGGACTTGTAGTTTTGCAACAGCTGGAGGTCCGCTAATTGCATATCACTAGCCTAGGCTATAAGAAGATTGCCAAGACCCTGAAACTGAGCTGCAGCACGGTGGTCAAGACCATACAGTGGTTTAACAGGACAGGTTCCACTCAGAACAGGCGTCACAATGGTCAACGGAAGAAGTTGAGTACACGTGCTCAGCGTCATATCCAGAGGTTGTCTTTGAGAAATAGACATATGAGTGCTGCCAGCATTTCTGTAGAGGTTGAAGGGGTGGGGGGTCAGCCTGTCAGTGCTCAAACCATATGCTGCACACTGCATCAAATTGGTCTGCATGGCTGTCGTCCCAGAAGGAAGCCTCTTCTAAAGATGATACACAATATCATACATTTTATATCAATAAATTTTCTATAGTTTGTATACATTTGAATTTAACTCTCTACACTGTACCAAGATAGTCCAATTGCCCCTGTTCCCCCAGGTGGCTTGGTTGGGGACCAAGTATCCGATCTATTTATCGATCTGTCACATGAAGTGAGACCCCCTGTTTGGATCCTGAATCTCAATCTATTTTTTAACCCATTGCTACCAAACTCCTCAAGCCCTTGAAGAAGCTGACAAAGGCGAAACCTGTCGGGAATGATTCCCTTCTTGTGTGATATGATCTTGCCATATGATAATACTTACAGTCCTATTATATTTTGTAACGTACATAAGGAGAGGTCTCTACCTTTGAGGTGCCTTGAGTTTTTGGGCTTTGATATGTCATTTACTGTGTTTTTATCTCTGACAAGGGGTACATTTATACCCTTGTTGTCATAAATTTGAATTGTTGTATACAATAAAGATTTCCTTTTAACCTAATGAACGTGGTCTGATAAATAAACTGAGGGGTTACAACACCTTTAAAGTCCCCGAAGTTCTCAATTTTTTTTTCTATCTCCTATTTGGGATGTGGTGTTGAGGTGGTTAGCCAAGAAGACCATGCATGTTTTTCTCAGTGCCGCAGGGTGGGCACAGGTCTCTAAATGCTTTATGACATGTCCTCTTCCTTACAGTGAGGGCGCACAAAAAGATGAAGGAACTCGAAAGTCTTCTGCAAATTGCTAAAAGCAATTATAAGCATCTAGGTGGGATCCTGGAGGAGGAAACTCAGAGAAAGAAAGAGCAGAAAGAATCGGAACGGTATGAGTTACTTTTGATGGCTTCACTTATGTGCTGTGGAAAGTGAAATACGGTATACATACGCTTTCAGTGCTCGCGCTTTGAATGACAATTGTGCGGTTATGCATCACTGTACCCAAATTAAATTTTTCTAATTTTTTTCACACAAATACAGTTTTCTATTGGTGGTATTTAATGACTGCTGGGTTTTTTATTTTTTGTAAAAAAATAAAAAAGCCTGAAAATTCTGAAAAAAAACCTTTGTCTTTCTTTCTTTTCTTCTTTAACTACTTAAGGGCCGAGGCTGTTTCTGAGATTTGGTGTTTACAAGTTAAAATTTTTTATTTTATTTGATAGAAAATTACTTAGAACCCCCAAACATTATATATATTTTTTTTCTAACGCCCTAGAGAATAAAATGGCGGTCGTTGCAATACTTTTTTCACACCATATTTGCGCAGCGGTCTTAAGCCCCCATACACACTATCAGATTTTCTGCTGATTCAGATTTACCGAAACCAAATAATATGAGGTCAAACCTTAGGAGTTTCCATTTGTATGCAATCAGGCAGGCCCTTACACTACATGGTTTTGGTAAATCTGAAGACAAAATTCAGCAGAAAATCTGATTGTGTGTATGGGGTTTTACAAGTGCACTTTTTTTGGAAAAAAAATCACTTTTTTTGAATAAAAAAATGAGACAACAGTAAAGTTTTTTTTATTTTTTTTATTTTATTTTTTTATATTGTGAAATAAAATGTTACACTGAATAAATTGATACCCAACATGTCACGCTTCAAAGTTGTGCCCGCTCGTGGAATGGCGGCAACGTTTAAAAAACTCTACACGCTGCATGTTTTGAGATACAGAGGAGGTCTAGGGCTAGAATTATTGCTCTCGCTCTACCGATTGCGGCGATACCTCACATGTGGTTTGAACAGTTTTCATATGTGGGCGCTACTCACGTATGCGCTCGCTTCTGCACGCGAGCTCAGTGGGATGGGGCGCGTTTAAACTTTTTTTTTTTTCTTATTTATTTGACCTTTTATTTTTAATTTTTACACTGTTCTTTAAAAAAAAAAAAAAAAAAAAAAAAAAAGTGTCACTTTTATTCCTATTACAAGGAATGTAAAAATCCCTTGTAATAGAAAAAAAACATGACAGGACCTCTTAAATATGAGATCTGGGGGCAAAAAGACCTCACATCTCATATTTACACTAAAATGCAATAAAAAAAAAATGTAATATCATCTGAAAAAAAATAAAATAAAATATCCCTTTAAGAGCGATGGGCAGAAGTGACGTTTTGACTTCCCTTCCACCCTGCAATGATATGGAGACGGGTGGGGGCCATCTTCCCCTCACTTATCTCCATGTCAAGCCAAGGACAGGACGCGATCGCTACCGACGGCACCCCTCTCCCGCCACTGGTAAAAGTGATCTTGCGATGAATCCGCCACTGGGACCACTTTTGTCTTGAATCTAACTGTCCGCGGAAGAAGAGGGTATCAGGGTTATGGTAGCTAGCTGCTGCCATAACAATGGTATCCCTCTTCAAATTACCAGTGAAAAAAGACAACGGGCGGTCTGGAAGTGGTTAGGTATTTTTTCTCCTTCACTGATGTGCGCTGATGAGGCTGCACTGATGGACACTGGTGAGGCGTCACTGATGAGGAGGCACTAATATGCCGCACTGAAAAATGGCACTGATGGACACTGAAAGGCAGCACTGACTGGCATCACTAATGGGTGTCACCGATGGGCACTGCTGGAGCTGTACTGTATTGATCAGTGCCCTGATTACCTGTTAGAAATATATAAGAATACTGTGTTTCTGGCAGGATCAACAAGTATTTTCTGTACTTGCAGAAAATGTACTTGGCCTGAAAAAGGAAACTGATGCAGCCTTCACATCTAAGGACACATTTAAAGCGTTTGTTACCCCAACATTTCATATTACTGATATGTGCCTGCTGTACCATGTACTTGTATGAGAAAGTCCCCTATTCTCTTTGTATTGCTTCCTTTGTGTGAAATCCCTGGTGTCCCTGCCAGTCCCTCTGTTTTCCTATTAAAAACTGACCACACTAAGCAGGAGAACAAACTGTGGTCAGTTTTCTAGCTGTGCTGGGAACCCAGCCTGCTCTCCTCCAATGATCAGGCTTGTCCTAACACCCCCCCCGGCTGCACAGTCTTTCACTGGGAAGCTGGGAAGATCAGTGTAATGCTGTTTCTCCTCCCCCCAGCTTTTATGAAGCTGGAGAACAGAGGACATGTGATCACTTATAAAAAAAAAGGATAAAAAAAATGTATTTAGAACGTTTTTCTATCTATACACACATTTTTCATTTCTATTTTAAATTGTATGGGGCTGTTTTTCAAGGTGATCATTTATAATCACTTTAATGCAATATATTACATTTTTGTTCTTGATGTAGCAAAGTCTCTAAGGTCGCAAGCAACCAGCCACAAAGAGCCTCTGAGATCCCTACTGCTTGAATAGATATGTCAGTGATTTCCGGGGTCACTAGTGAATGTGGGTGTATCTGTAACCCCCAGAACTTTTCTTTGGCCTCCTTGGTGGGTATGCACCATTATAAGGACCTGGTGTCAATGGCTTTGGCTTGTGTTTATCATTCATAATTCATTGAGGTGTATTTGACTTGCGTGGATTTTGCATTCCTAAAGGCTTGTAGGGGATGCAAAACTTAAATGTCACAAACAAATGCCCATCGATAGAGGCTGTAAAAAGGCAATGATTGAGTAAGCTGGGAGATATGCAGGGAAAGCCAGGAGGGGATAGAAAGTTAAATGCAATTTTAGAGGGAGATGAATGAATGGTATGGAAAGATAATGTCATCAACATATTGATGAAGCCTACGGACCCTCCACTATGTGGACATGAATCTGGAATAAACCACAGACTATTACATTTTTGACAGGGTGGTCTTCCTAGATCACTGATCAGTGGTCATCAACCCTGTCCTCAGGGCCCACTAACAGGCCAGGTTTTATGTATTACCTTGGGGAGATGCAGACTAGAACTTCAATCACTGAGCAGCAAATGATATCACCTGTGATGTATTTCAGTTATCTTGCAAACCTGGCCTGTTAGTGGGCCCTGAGGACAGGGTTGATGACCAATGTCCTAGAACACCATGTTACTGGTCTTTTATAGTTGCAAAACTGGGCAGGTAGCCTGGTCCTTTGTATTTTATTAAATCGTTTAGTTTGAAAATACCACGCTATAAGCCAGGATTCTTATCTGTAACTCTGGAATGATTGGACGTCATTTCTGTTCATGTCTCCCATTCTAACCTTCTATCCAGGATGATAAAAGACTTGGAGGCCCAACTAGAGTATGAGCGCCTACGTCGGGAGAAGATGGAGGTCCAGCTAGATGAATACAGGGTACAGATCTCACAACTCAACAGCTGCCTGGAACAGATGAAACCCCTTCCTCGACCCAGTGTAAGCATTCTCTTCTTTGAAGGACCCTTAAAGTGGGAGTCCGCGTTTTTTTTTTTAAAAGCCAGCAGCTACAAATACTGCAGCTGCTGACTTTTAAAATAGTGACACTTATAGTGACACTTACCTGTCCAGCGCGCCCGCGAAGCCGATCTCTCGATCGTCTCTCAGGTGCTGCCGCCGCCATCTTGGGTATGGGAATCAGGAAGTGGAGCCTTTCGGCTTCATTTCCCGGTTCCCTACTGCGCATGCGCGAGTCACGCTGCGCAATAAGGATGGACCCGCTGCCTCTGGGATCTGTGTGTTTCCCAGCAGGCAGCGGGGGACTTTCGGAAAGGGGTGTAGATCTACGCCCCTTTCCGCAGAGAGCTATCCCGGAAGTGGGTGCAGATACCTGTACTGTACAGGTACCTGCACCCCCCTCCCCCCTGAAAGGTGCCAATTGTGGCGCCGGAGGGGGGGAGGATTCCAATGAGCGGAAGGTCCACTTTAGGGTGGACCTCCGCTTTAATGGACAACTTCACCTTTAGTAAACTAGTTACATAGTCTGGTTGAAAAAAAAAAAAAAAAGACACAAGTTCATCTAGTTTAACCAATTGAATGCCCCCACCCAGATTATTATTTACTTGATCCAGGAATATATTCTTCAGCAAGGTCCCTGGTGTTCCTCTTCACACTGTGCATGCATGCTATGGCCGTTTTCATTTTATCGGAGCGTTGTACTCCTGACGGCCTCCAGTGGTCTGTCGGTGTAAAGCCTCATACACACGATCGGACTTTGTACAAACTTTCCCATGGATTTTTGTACAAAGAGCGTCGGCCATGAACTTGTTAAACATACATACGGCAGGACTTTTTCAGCCAACTTTCACCAAATCACGTGGTTTTTCTGCTCTTTACCGCCACCTTTGGTCAACTTCTGTATTGTTGTCTGATCTTTTGCATTGGTTCTGAGCATGCGAGTTTGTACTTTGTACAAAAGTCCTATGGTTTTCTGTACACATGGACTTTTATTGCCAGAAAGTTTGTTCGTTCGCACAGCCAACAAAAGTCCGATAAAAACCGAAAAAGTTTGTCCGATGGAGCGTACACACAGTCGGATGTTGCTCCAAAACAGCTCATTTGCATGTTTGTTGTCAAAAAGTCTGATTGTGTGTATGGGCCTTAAGGCTTACCCATACAACTGAATACAACAGCACACATGGGCTTTTTAAAGTGGATCTTCGCCTTCCCGCAGCACTCTCCTCTTCTACATCCCACTCCCCCACCACATCACAGATATCGGGTTGTTTTTTTTCTTTGCCTAAAAAGATGTCGCTGGTGCCCCGGTGTCTCCTGGGATACATGACGCGCAGTCCCATTCAGTAAGGAGGAGGGGGGCAGGACCAGCGTGCCTGCACCCGGAAGAGCCGGCAGCTGTCAGGAAGCAACACGGCGGCGCTGGACCCATGCAGCGGCTGCAGAGAGGAGGATCCCAGCAGGTCAATGCTGGATCCATTGGATAGTAGAGTTCCTTTACTGTGCAGAACACATGGGATTGCAGGCTGCAATATTCCAATAAAAAACAAAAGACACCAAAATAAATGGAGTAAACATGGCCGTGGCACTTAATTTTGTTAATTATTTAAACCAATTAATTTATAAAATCTTTCAAAATATGCATTTGAAGCAATAAATCTGCTCAGTCCTCATGGCTCAAGCATAAATTAATCAAAATGATTAAACAACAGTCCCCCTTACAACAAGATGTCAATCCTCTTAAAGTGCCATTGACGGAGGGAGGGAGGGAGGGAAGCGTGCGGTATTGCTGCCAACCACTCTGAGTGAAGACTGCTGAAAGGTAAGATTCTGGAAGGTCCTGGAAGAAACTAGAACTTTCGTAAAAGGGCAATAAAATAATATAGTACAACTGTGGCAGAAATTGTTGCTGCCTTAAAGGGGTTGTAAAGTGATTTTTTTTTTTATTTATTTAAAATAACAAACGTTATACTTACCTCCACTGTGCAGCTGGTTTTGCACAGAGGGGCCCGAACCTGCTCTTCTGGGGTCCCTCGGCGGCTGTCTCTGCTTCCTCCCGCAAATGCTTCTCACATTCATGCGAGCTCCCTCGCATGGTGAGAAGCATCTGCGGGCGCGCTCCCGTGATACAGCCAGCGGCTATAGCCGCTCGCTGTCTCACACGGCCCCGCTCCTCCGGCGCTCTGCGTCAGTTGATGTGATTGACAGCAGCGCGAGCCAATGGCTGCGCTGCTTTCCATCCATCCACTCCAGCCAATCAGCGGCCAGGCTGAACGGTGGAAAGGACATCGGGAGACGAGCGCGGGACTTTCGAGGGGTGAGGTAAGTAAAACGGGGGGGCTGGGGGGGGCGGCACTGTCAGATGTTTTTTCACTTTAATGCATAGAATGCATTAAGGTGAAAAAACATTTACCTTTACAACCCCTTTAAGCATTAGAAGGCATACTTAAAGGGGCAATCTAAAATACAAAATGCTGTTGCCATTTTAAGCAATAGGAAAGCAGCCCCAAGCCCATGAAAAGTGGGCCCAAATTAATTGAGCCTCCTTTTCCCATTATCGGGTAAGCAGGGGAAAACTCCATTTAGGGAGAGGGAAAGGCTGGAGTTCCTCTTTAAAGAGAAGTCACCCAGGACCGTGTCAGAGGAAGGATCACTGGATCGGGAAGGAGGGTAGGTATTCTCCCCAATAGCTGCACTCAGGCGTGGTGGGGAGATTTATTTAAAAGACAACTTCACGAAAGGTAAAGTTGCCCTTTAAGCATGTATCTGTATTTATCTAATGCCACGTACACACGACCGGACTTTTTGACAGCAAAGGTCCGACGGAACGAGTCCGTCGGACAATTCGATCTTGTGTGGGCTCCATCGGACCTTTGCTTGCCAAGAATCTGGTGGACTTTAGAAATAGAACATGTTTTAAATTTTTCCACCGGAACTCCGCCGGACCCAGTTCCTACCAAGAAATCCGCTTGTCTGTATGCTAGTCCGACTGACAAAAAACGACGCAAGGGCAATTATTGGCTGCTGGCTATGAACTTCCTTATTCTAGTCCGGTCATACGTCATCACGTTCCATTCCGTCGGACTTTGGTGTGATTGTGTGTGGCCAAGTCTGTTCATTGGAAAGTCCGTCAGAACTCTGTCAGAACTCCGTCGAACCTAGTCCCTCGAAAAGTCCGGTCGTGTGTACGCGGCATTAGAGCTTGTAAACTGGCAGCAGGAAACATGTATTTACCACCAGATGTCTTCCAGAGCGCCCACGAACCCTGAGGAACACAGGGTGTTGTTGTGTTGAGCTTGGGCCCACCTCCAGACCCCCTGTTCCTCACTGTTGGTCACTGAGTTTGCCCATCATGGTTTTGGACCATTAGATGTGGCTGGAGAATGGGGTGGTCCCGGGTTCTGCACCCTAGGAACTGTTCCAGATTTATTGAATATATTGCTCTGGAGTTTGAGTCTTCTGTGGGATCTGGTAATGGTACCTCCCAGGTTTATGGATATATATCTAGCTGCCAGTATGTAAGCTTATGGGGACCTTGTGATTGAAAGGCTTGTAAACGTAACAGCAGTTCCCCGCTAAAACTGTAAGAACATAATTGTTTCTGCCAATTTTAGTAAAGTTGCTATCTACATAAAAATAGACTTACCGTATATACTCGAGTATAAGCCGAGATTTTCAGCCTCTTTTTTGAGGCTGAAAGTGCCCCCCTCGGCTTATACTCGAGTCACCGCTGTCTGACTGCCCGAACAGCGTGTCGAGCAGACAGACAGCGGCCATTCTACCTTTCAAAAGCCGCGCCTCCGCCTCCGCCTGTGATAGGCGGAACACTCAATTTCCCAGCAGTCAGTGTTCCGCCTATCACGGACATCGGCTCATGCTCGGATGAGCCGATGTCCGTGATAGGCGGAACACTGACTGCTGGGAAATTGAGTGTTCCGCCTATCACAGGCGGAGGCGGAGGCGCGGCTTTTGAACAGGGGAATGGCCGCCAGGGCGCCGACGAAGAGCGGCGATCCTGGCATGGGACGACACGGAGGCTCGGGACGGGACGACACGGAGGCTCGGGACGGGACGACACGGAGGCTCGGGACGGGACGACACGGAGGCTCGGGACGGGACGACACGGAGGCTCGGGACGGGACCGGACGGAGGCTCGGGACACAGGTAGGCTGGACACACAAGGCTGCACGGACACACACACACACACACACACACACACACACACACACACACACACACACACACACACACAGGGATGGATGGATGGACACACACACACACACACACAGGGATGGATGGATGGATGGACACACACACACACACAGGGATGGATGGATGGATGGACACACACACACACACACACACAGGGATGGATGGATGGATGGACGCACACACACACACACAGGGATGGATGGATGGACACACACACAGGGATGGATGGATGGACACACACACAGGGATGGACGGACACACAGGGATGGACGGACACAGAGGGATGGACGGACACACACAGGGATGGACAGGCATATCTCACCCTCGGCTTATACACGAGTCAATAGGTTTCCCAGTTTTTTGGGGGTAAATTGGGGGCCTCGGCTTATACTCGGGTCGGCCTATACTCGAGTATATACGGTACCCACATACGACATGGTGTGGGACACATTTAAGCTTTACGCCCGCTCCCTGCTCTCCACGCGCATTAACAGACTTAAGCGGTCGTCCAAACTTGTTGTCCAACAGGCTACGGAACACCTGCAGAGATTGGAGGAGGAGTTTCATTGAGACCCCTCGCCTGATGCAGCTGCTAATCTTAAGCTCCAGCTGCGACAGGTCTCCCAACTACATACGGAACAGGCCAAGCAGTGCATCTTTTTCTGTAGGCAAAGGGTATTTGAATATGGAGAAAGATCGGGCAAACTACTCGCTTACCTCGCTCACTTAGATTCCCGTCCCCCGGTCGTGGTGTCGCTGCTGGACACCCAGGGGAATGGTATTACGGATCCACAACAGGTGGCGGAGGAGTTTGCGAGATTTTATCGAGCACTCTATGCCACTCGGGTCACTCATACTCCCCAAGACACCAGAGACTACCTGGCGAGAATTACATTTCCCAAACTGACAGACGCCCAACGTGACCTTTTAGAGGCCCCCATTACTGAGGAGGATATTTCCAAGGCAATTTCCTCTCTGGCCACTTCTAAAGCACCAGGACTGGACGGTCTGCCGCTAGAATTTTATGCCACCTACTCTGAAATTTTGACCCCTAAACTCCATGACTTATATGAGTCCATATTTGACACGGGAATCCTACCCCCCTCCATGAGGGACGCACAAATAGTTGTGATTCCCAAGCCAGGGAAGGACCCACACTATCTGGAATCATATAGACCTATCTCTCTACTACAGGTTGACATTAAAATACTGGCTAAGATTCTTGCCTCCCGCCTTAATCAGGTTATCCTCTCACTGATCCACCCTGACCAGACTGGCTTTATGCCAGGAAAAAACACCGCCATGAATATCCGCCGCTTACTTATGAACATCCAGGGATCCCATGATGAAGTCGGCTCGCGGGTCGTGGTGGCTTTGGATGCTGCCAAGGCCTTCGACTCCGTGGAGTGGAACTACCTGTGGGAATGCCTCTTGGGATTTGGAGTTGGCCCCAACTTTATCCGCTGGGTCCAACTCCTGTATCAATCCCCGAGGGCCAAGATGTTTGTGAACGGCTGGCTCTCTGAGCAGTTCCCGCTGGAGAGAGGGACTCGACAAGGCTGCCCCCTTTCCCCCATGTTGTATGCGTTGGCGGTGGAGCCACTGGCTATTATGGTTCGCGCAGACGCCAGAATTCGTGGCCTTAGGATAGGAAACCTGGAGGAAAAGATCGGGATGTATGCTGACGATACACTCCTATACTTAGCCGACTCGGGTCCCTCCCTTCTTGCAGCCCTCCACACCATAGACTGTATTGGTGGTCATTCGGGTCTGAGCATTAACTGGTCCAAATCCCAGATCCTTCCGCTTGATCATTTCCCCCCTGTACCCACGTCCCCTCCTCTAGATCTCCCTAGGGTTTCCGTGATCAAGTATTTAGGAGTGCAGGTCACTAGATCGCTGACAGACTATGTACCCCTAAACATTAAACCCCTTTACGCCCTGATCAAGACCAAGACACAAACCTGGGCCAGACTACCTCTGGGCTTTATGGGACGCATCAATCTGGTCAAAATGATACTTCTGCCCAAGATACTTTATTTGGTGTGGCATGCACCCCTGTATATACCACAAAAAATTTTCAAGACGATTGAATCAATTCTCAATTCATTTATATGGGGCCACAGCAGACACAAATTGTCTTGGAGACTTCTGAAGAATCCAGTGACAATGGGCGGGGCTGCCCTTCCAGATTTCCAGGATTACTACCTTGCCTCCCAATTGTCCCATTTTTATCACTTTGACAAGAGCGAGCTACCAAGATACCAGACATTACTTTGTAAACGCCCTGACGACCCTGCCCACACCCCACTTCAGTCAGTCCTTAGGGCTCCACCGTCACGACGTTCCCCCTATCCAAAAGTAGACATGTTGACGCATCACCGGAGGATATGGCGGATGGCCCTAAACAAACTTGGGACCCCGCAGGTTCATTCTTATACTCCTCTCTGGTTCAACACTCACTTACCCGAACTGCTGTCCGTTCCAGACCCCACAGCTTGGACGCGATATGGGATATTGTACATGCACCAAGTTATGACTAGCTCTGGGCTTAAATCCTTTCAAATGCTAAAGGAAGAATTCGCACTCCCTAACCATCTCTTCTTCCGATATTTACAGCTCCGACATGCGCTGCAGACTCAGTTTGCCGGCTCCAACCCCCCTCTGACAGTCCCTCCTATAGTAGATATAGTCACAGGGGCTGAGCCAACCAGGTTGATCTCTGCCCTCTACTCCGCCATCCGTCTCCCAGGTTCCAGGGCATTGGCTTACGCCGCCAAGGCCAGATGGGAGGTGGATGTTGGATTGATTGAGGACGAGGAGTGGGATGATGTGTTGGGGGATGTGAAGAGAGTATCCCCCAGACTTTCGGACCGCCTCACACAGCTGTATATCGTACATAGGACATATCTGACCCCCCAAAAGATAGCACGGTTCAAACCCACGTATAATCCGGGATGCCGCTTATGCGACCACACCCCAGGCTCCTTCTATCACCTCATATGGTCCTGCCCGGTTATACAAACATACTGGATACAGGTAATTCGCTTCCTCCATGACCAGATGGGCTCTCCTGTTAGCCTCGACCCGAAGTTGTGCTTACTTGGTCTCTTGCCAGAATTTGATGCTGACAAGTCCCTTCGTACCCTTTTACATGAAACGCTGTTCCTGGCGAGAAAAGTGCTTGCTCGCAGCTGGATGCAGGCCCTCCCCCCCACGGTCCAATGCTGGAAGAAAGAGGTTAATGATACCCTCCCGTATAAGAAATTAATATATACGCATAGAGGATGTCCACTTAAATACGAGCAGATATGGGGCAGATGGTTGGGGGATGGGGAGACATGTACTTGATATGCTGTTGTATTGATCCCTTGCCCCCCTCCCCCCTCTGTTTTTCCCTTTCTGTGCTTCCTCCACCCCATGGGTCTGCTTTTATTGTGTCCCCCTCCCTCTCCTCCCCCCTTTATTTTTTTTTTTTTTTTTCTCTTCTCCTTTTCTCTCTCCGCCTCCTGCCCCTACCCCGATTGACATGGACTGGTCTTACAATGATGCTACCCATGATGGGTATTTAAACCCTATGCAGCGCAACTATCCCAAAGCACTCATGTATGCAACACTGCCTTGGCCAGGTTGGCCCTTATTACCTGATGTACCTTATGTATGCTTGCTATGTATGTTATCTACTCTGTTTTCTTCTTTTTGTTTTTCTTCTTTTTTTTTTCTCTTTGTTTTTTTCAATAAAGTTTGTTTTTTCAATTAAAAAAAAAATAGACTTACCCCCTCCCAAGAATACCCATCCCATTGTCATGCCCGGGCCTGCTGATTGTACCAGGCATAAGCTACTCCAACAATGAGAAAATTGAATGAAAAAGAAGGCATACATCCGATAATCTTATCATTAGTACCCAACTTTTGAGAGCCGATCATGTCAGTTCATTTGAAATAATCCTAAGGGATGAACACTAAAGTTTTTTCTCTTAAGATAACATAACTAACAATTTTCTTTTAATCGGTGCAGTATTCATCCATAAAAAAATCGAGTGACCAAGGCTGCTCATGCTCAGAAAATAAAGAATACACTACTATACAATACATTGCATCCCTGCTGGAAGTTGTATTCTGTCTTACAAGAAATTTTGGAACTCTAGTAACCCATTTGTATTCGATATGAGAATAGCATGCCAAAAAAAAAAAAAAACAGACAACGATTTGTCCGATATTCTCATTGCATGTACGAAGCGTTAGGCCGCGTACACATGGGCGGACTGTATGGCCTACTTAGTCCGTCATACAATCCGACGGACAGTCCGTCCTACTTTCGAATGAACGGACTTGACCACGAAAGCTTGCGCGATGACGTGTACAGCACGTACGACGGGACTAGAAATAGGAAGTCCAATACACAGCAATGCAACCTTCCGCCGTGTAAATCCTTTCTGAGCATGCACCATTCTTAGTCCGTCGAACTAGCCTACTCACGAGCGGATTGTCCGCTGAAACCAAAGTATGACGGACAGAATTACGGAAATTCTGAAATACTTAGTCCGCCAGACTGCACGCTGAAAAAGTCAGCTGAAGCCCACACACGAGCGGACTGTCCGCTGAAATGTGTTTCGGCGGACTAAGCAGTCCATACAGTCCGCCCGTGTGTACGCGGCCTTTGGCACTGCAAGATGGGGTGAGACTTTGTGCTACCTGCTGGTCCTATAAGATTTAAAGCCTCGTACATCCGAAAATAGTGGATGAATGAGCGGCCATTTTTTTTTTTTTCATGTTAGTTTCATATCAAAAATGAGTGTTACCCAAGTACCCTTCAAAGTTGAGTGCACGTGCTCAGTGTCATATCCAGATGTTGTCTTTGAGAAATAGACGTATGAGTGCCGTCAGCATTGCTGCAGAGGTTGAAGGGGTGGGGGATCAGCCTGTCAGTGCTCAGACCATACGCCGCACACTGCATCAAATTGGTCTGCATGGCTGTCATCCCAGAAGGAAGCCTCTTCTAAAGATGATGCACAAGAAAGTCCACAAACAGTTTTCTGAAGACAAGCAGACTAAGGACATGGATTACTGGAACCATGTCCTGTGGTCTGATGAGACCAAGATAAACTTATTTGGTTCACATGGTGTCAAGTGTGTGCGTGAGTACAAACACAAATGTGTCTTGCCTACAGTCAAGCATGGAGTGTCATGGTCTGGGGCTGCATGAGTGCTGCCGGTGCTCTGCCAAAAACTGTCCGGCCATCGGATAGTGTCCGCCCCGTACTGCGCAGTACGGAGGACAAGGAGACTCAGAAGAACGGCGCCTGCGCACTGAGTCCAGGTGCAAGCTCCACCATCCAAGTGGACATACGGTAACGCTTAGTAACAGGGCCCCTCGCAGGCTCGCTACGCTTTGGAGCATGGCCTTGCTTTGCTCGCCGCGCTTCGGGCACGGCCTCGGTTCGCTCGGCTATTTTTTATTCTAACTCTATATCCACTTGGATGGTGGGGCTTGAACCTGGACTCACTGCACAGGCGCCATTCATCTTCGGCATCTCCTTGTCCTCCGTACTGCGCAAGCACTATCCGACGGGGGACAGTACTCAACACACCACCGGCACCGTGGAGCTACAGTTCATCGAGGGAACCATGAATGCCATCATGTACTGTGACATACTGAAGCAGAGCATGATCCCCGTCCCTTCAGAGACTGGGCCGTAGGGCAGTATTCCAACATGATAATGACCCCAAATACACCTCCAAGATGACCAATCAAGATTGTGATTTTCTTCTTTTTTTTTTAACGATTAATAGTGCGGCTCTAACAAATGAAGGCGTGGAATCTCTTTTAGCCTAGGTTTCCATTATTGCGACCTGAAGCAATGCCTGTGTATTCTAAGCCGCATCAAAGCAAGACCAAAGTAGTGCTGGGATTACTTTGAAGTCGCAGAGATATGAACGGTACTCATTGGAAATCATGGGGTACAACTTGTCATGCAACTTTGCAGTCCCGAGTCGCACAAAATGGAAACGTAGCCTTAAATCACAAGAAAGCATGCTGCACCTGAATTTAAAGTGTATGTCAACCCGATCAACGAACTTCTCTTATAGACTAACTTTTGGTCTGCTAAATAAACCATTGGAAATATTCTCTTCTATGAGTTCAACAAGTCAGAAAAAAAAGAAAATGAATGCAAACACCACCTGTAATAACTTTCTATACTAATGTTGAATTCAAAGCATCAGCATGACAGCGAGCAGACCAACATTTCCAGAAGCAGAGGTCACCGATGGCCGCTCACATGTTTCTTGCCCATCACATGGACTTTATTCTGGACAATCGATATGACGGGAGTGTAACGCTAATCCCCCGAGCTGCTGAGCCAGGTTCAGCATCAATAGATTCAGCTACCGCACAAAATCTTTTTGTTTGATCTCAGTCAGAAAACATAGAAGGGGGGCAGCGCTGGTTTTTGTTCTTCACATAAAGAATTTGTTTTTCTAAAAAGTCTGCATGAATCTGGAACAAAAAAAGTGCAAAAACTGGAGTTCTATACATCTACTGGCCTGTAGACAAGCCCTATCAGTACAATGATGGTGGGGTGAAGTTATTGTGAACTTTTATATGTGTGTAATTTTAATTACTCCCTATATACCGTACTTGCATAGTATACACTATATTACAAAAAGTATTTGGACACCGGCCTTTACAAGCACATACATTTTAATGGCATCCCAGTCTTAGTCCGTAGGGTCCAGTATTGAGTTGGCCCGCCATTTGCAGCTATAACAGCTTCAACTCTTCTGGGAAGGGTGCCCACAAGGTTTAGGAGTGTGTCTATGGGAATGTTTGACCATTCTTCCAGAAGCGCATTTGTGAGGTCAGGCACTGATGTTGGACAAGAAGGCCTGGCTTGCAGTTTCCACTCTAATTAATCCCAAAGGTGTTCTATCGGGTGCAGGCCAATCAAGTTCCTCCACCCCAAACTCGCTCACCCATGTCTTTATGGACCTTGCTTTGTGCACTGGTCTAAATCATTTAGTGGAGGGGGGATTATGGTGTGGGGTTGTTTTTCAGGGGTTGGGTTGGCCCCTTAGTTCCAGTGAAGGGAACTCTTAAGGCATCAGACAGCTCAAGACATTTTGGACAAATGTATGCCCCCAACTTTGTGGGAACAGTTTGGGGATGTCCCCTTCCTGTTCCAACTTGACTGGACACCAGTGCACAAAGCGAGGTCCATAAAGGACATGGATGAGTGAGTTTGGAGTGGAGGAACTTGAGTCCTGACCTCAACCCCATAGAACCCCTTTAGCATGAATTAGAGTGGAGACTGCGAGCCAGGCTTTCTTGTCCAACATCAGTGCCTGACCTCACAAATGCGCTTCTGGAAAAATGGTTTGACAATCCCATAGACACACTCCTAAACCTTGTGGACGGCCTTCCCAGAGGAGTTGAAGCTGTTATAGCTGCAAAGGGTGGACCAACCCAATATTGAACCTACAGACTAAGACTGGGATGCCATTCAAGATAAGAGTCCTAAACCTTTTAAGTCTTACCTGCTCTGTTCGGTGGTTTTGCACAGAGCAGCCCCGATCCTCCTCTTCTTGGGTTTCCGCCAGCGCTCCTGGCTCCTCCCTCTTGCCCCCACAGCAAGCAGTTTGCTGTGGAAGCACCCAAGCTGGCTTTCACCCAAGCCATGCCCTATGTGTCCATTCACACGCTGAGCCCCACCCTCCTCACTGGATCACTGGCTGTGATTGACAGTAATGGGAGCCCATGTCTACTGTTGCTGTCTCAGCCAATGAGGCGGGGAAAACCGAGGAGAGCCGAGGCACTCCTGCACATTGCTGGATCGGGATGGGGCTCAGGTAAGTTTTAGAGGGGCTGGGGGCACGGCAGAACATACAATGCATGAAGGTAAAAAAAAAAAAAAAAAATCTTGAGCCTTTACAATGACTTTGATTTTTATAAGCTGGAGTCACTGAGTTTTTTGCTTTCCTTTCTGCAGGGGGTGAAGCTGTCAGAGGAGTATAAGGAGAAGAAGAAAGCCAAGAAGAAACCCACTCCACAACCAAACCCTGGAGGGGTGTTTGTCAGGCGAACCAGTGAGAAAAGATAGAAGGCGAGAGACTGGCAAGGCATGCTGGGAAATATGGCAAAGTCATCTGACCTTAGATTGCATCAGATAATTTACATCACAATGTACCAAATAACCCTAATAAACCTATTTTAAAGAACTCAAGTCAGGATGTGCCTTTTTCTTGTTCTTTTATACATTAAAAAAAAAAGTTTAAAAATCCACAGAGTGATACAGGTCAACTATTGCCGACCGCGCTATAGCCGAATGGTTGTCCATTTCTGGGAGGCCATCGTCTGGCGGTCTCCTGTAATCGCGCTCGCTGACAGAAACCAATCAGCGGCTCTTCACCGCGTGATCAGCTGTGTCCAATCACAGCTGATCACAATGTCAACAAATGATTAGCGACTCTATTCACTGCTCCTTCTTATGCAGGAGAGGAGAAAAGAGCCGATAATCAGCTTCTGCCAATCAGTGGCCACCAGTGTCTCATCAATGGGGGGGGGGGTTGGGAGAGGAGGACAGAAGAGCTGCGGATGACGGAGGCAAGTAAACTGACCGCGGTGTCCCATTATTGTAATCGGTGGGAAGAATAATGCTCCATTATTGATATCAGCGGGAGGAACAGTGCCCCATCATTGGTATCAGTGGGAGGAACAGTGCCTCATCATTGGTATTGGTGGAACAGTGCCCCATTATTGGTATTGGTGGGAGGAACAGTGCCCCATCATTGGTATCAGTGGGAGGAACAGTGCCTCATCATTGGTATTGGTGGAACAGTGCCCCATTATTGGTATTGGTGGGAGGAACAGTGCCCCATCATTGGTATCAGTGGGAGGAACAGTGCCTCATCATTGGTATTGGTGGAACAGTGCCCCATTATTGATATTGGTGGGAGGAACAGTGCCTCATCATTGGTATTGGTGGAACAGTGCCCCATTATTGATATTGGTGGGAGGAACAGTGCCTTATCAGTGGGAGGAATAGTCCCTCATCATTGGTATCGGTGGGAATAGTGCCCCGTGATTGATGTCAATGGGAGGAATAGTGCCCCATTGTTGTTGTCATTGGGAGAAATAGTGCCCCATTGTTGGTGTCAGTGGGAGGAATAGTGTCCAATCGTTGGTGTCAGTGGGAGGAATAGTGTCCAATCGTTGGTGTCAGTGGGTGGAATAGTGCCCCATGATTGGTGTCAATGGGAGGAATAGTGCCCCATGATTGGTGTCAATGGGAGGAATAGTGCCCCATGATTGGTGTCAATGGGAGGAATAGTGCCCCATGATTGGTGTCAATGGGAGGAATAGTGCCCCATGATTGGTGTCAATGGGAGGAATAGTGCCCCATCGTTGGTGTCAGTGGGAGGACTAGTGTCCCATTGTTGGTGTCAGTGGTAGGATTAGTGCTCAAGGGCCAGATAAGAGCAAGCAAAGGACCACAGTTTGGAGGTCCCCAGTCTCGCACATAGCTCAGTATGATTTTCTTGGGTTCAGTCATATAGAAGGAGACCTGATACAACAGACACTCACACAAAAGGTGACATTCAATGAGTTTAATATGAGAATATAAAACAGCAAAATGATCCGCCTTACAAACACACGGAAAGGCACTTCATAGCGGGCATGAACAATACTGCGACTATACATTCTACCGCTTCTCTCATTGGCTGCAGCATCACGGCGTGTGACAGACAACCAATCAGCATGGAGTCATTGCAATCAAAAGACATAACATTGTGCGTTCAGACTTCTGGCTCCCCGATCTCCGTGTACAGCGGCAATAAGGAATCCTGCAAACGCAGCGCCGCCGGAATGACCGACATGAACAGCTGCCATTTCTGAGAATGTAGCGCTTGTGGAATACATTCCTGGGAAGAGAACCTGTCACTTTGTAGCAGAAGAAAATTGATTACATGAGAGTTAGTTAATAGGAAAAACTTTTTTTGTTCAAAGTGCATTGTATACAATAATAAATAAAATGGTTTGGCTGCCATGAGCAATTTTTTTATTTTTATTTTTTGCTCCGGTGTTGGTAGTCCTGATATTACAGAAGTGGAAGGAAGAGATCTTTCCGAGTCCCGAATGATTGGAGAGCCTTCACGCTGGTATTTGTGGTCTGGCCGCAGCTCAGGTGTACCGCGGTTTTCGCGTAGTTAACCGCCAGTTCCCGCCATAGACTTTCTATTACGTCCTGCAGTTTTGGTGCGTTTTCTGAAAGCGCATCAAAATGCAGAACGCAGGGCTTTTGGTGCAGCCCCTTACTCTCCATCCTTGTCAGATCTGGGGGTCTGCCTGATCAGATTTAAAGGGTAACTTCACTTTCATGGGGGAAAAAAAAAATAGCAGTACAGCTCTGCATAGAAACCAATTGGCTTCCAGTCCAGCATGCATGGCCAGCTGCTCTCTATTGCCTGTATGATGCACTGATGGTGGGAGCAGAGAGATGACCTCATCATTCTTCCTTATGATACCTATTTGTCCAATCCTGGAGAGGGGCAGGTCTCGGACTGCTCTACAGTCTCCAGGGGAGGATACAGAGCAGGGCTGTGCTGAGGATTATAGCACTGGAATGCAGAATATTACAGATCATTTAGCAGGAAACCGTTCACATAGCTATATTCCAGGATTTTAGGTTTGAAGGCCCCTTTCTTTGCCCCAGTAGTCCTGTGTATTAGACCTCTGACCACCAAAATGGTGTCTCCTTATAGGAGATGTGGAGGTCGATAGAATGTGATGATGGGGACCCGTCGCTTCAACTGTCGATTCTTGCAGCTCCTTTTTTCTCCCCAACAACTTTTCAGGTGAACAAAAAAGCCAGCTAACTATTCCATAAGCTAATCTAATCAACAGGCCGGGGAAGAGGCCACAATAGACAGAGGTGACGGGGCGCGGAACCTAAGTCGATTTTTTATCTTTCCATCTATCAAATCTTCTGCCCTTGTTGTTCTTTTAACTTTTGGATAGTAAAACATTTTTTTTCCACCAGTGAATACCTTATACAGCCCACTTCTGCTTTCTTGTCTGGTAAAAAGCCTGGGCTTATGACATCATGCACAGCTCTCTCACTCTGCTGAGAATTTGCTAGTAAGAAAGAAGAGGGAATGAGTCATAAGATGGCTAATGAGAGCTTCAGATTTGGAGGTGTGCCACTGTGTAAATCCAGGAAGTGAGCAGGCAGCAGCTTCAGCTGCCCACAGTTAAAATGGCTGCAGTCAGACTCAGTGGAGGGAGATTTCTGCAGCATATTTTGCAAGTACAGAATCGCAGTATATATAAAATAATATGCAAAGTGGTTGGAGGGAAGCTTCAGAATAGCAAAGATGTTTTTTTTTTATTACAAATTATGTGAGCAGACTGCAGTTCCTCTTTAAATATTTAAGCAACTGTTATAACTGACGAGAGCAATAAGGACTTTCCTTAACCTACCCTTCCCCTTATCAGTAATCTATGTCTACTGCAAAGTGACAGGTTCACTTAGATGAGGTCTGCTCCGCTATTTCCACAGTCTGTAAAATCCAAGGGCTATGGCAAGGCAAGTAAATACAGAGCCTAAAAAAGGAAAAAAAAACAAACATATATAAGCTTAAAATAATTAACGAAACAAAAGCATTTCATCATACATCTAATACCTATATTTAAGCTCCCATTCCCCTAAACCAGGGGGTCTCCAAACTTTTTAAAGAAAGGGCCAGTTTATTGCCCTTCAGACTTCAGGGGGCTGGACTGTGGCCAGGGGGGGGGGGGTGTACATTTCCCTGGCATCAGTGGTAGTAAAACAACACCACATTTGGTATTAGGGGGAAGAATAGTGCCCCATCGTTGCTATCATTGGGAGGAATAGTGCCCCATCGTTGATATCACTGGGAGGAATAGCGCCCCATTATTGATGTCAGTTAACAGTGGGATGTCTCGTATCAGTGGGAGGAATAGTGCCCCATTGTTGATGTCAGTTGGCAGAATAGTGTCTCATATTAGTGGGAGGAATAGTGCCCCATCATTGGCATCATTGGGAGGAATAGTGCCCCACCATTGTCATCATTGGGAGGAATAGCACCCCATTGTTCATGTCAGTTGGCAGAATAGTGTCTTGTATCAGTGGGAGGAATAGTGCCCCATCATTGGCATCACTGGGAGGAATAGTGCCCCACCATTGTCATCATTGGGAGGAATAGCACCCCATTGTTCATGTCAGTTGGCAGAATAGTGTCTTGTATCAGTGGGAGGAATAGTGCCCCATCATTGGCATCATTGGGAGGAATAGTGCCCCACCATTGTCATCATTGGGAGGAATAGCACCCCATTGTTCATGTCAGTTGGCAGAATAGTGTCTTGTATCAGTGGGAGGAAGAATAGTGCCCCATCATTGGCATCACTGGGAGGAATAGCACCCCACTGTTGATGTCAGTTGGCAGAATTGTGTCTCGTATCAGTGGGAGGAATACTGTATAAAGGGCCGGATAAAGGCAAGCAAAGGGCCAGATCCGGCCCCCAGGCCGCAGTTTAGAGACCACTGCCCTAAACCATAGATCAGCCTTACTCAACCTTTTCAACAAAGAAACTGACCGGGGTGGGGTGATGACGGGTGGTTTTGCCGCCACCCACCCAAAAAAAAAAATGGAACACCAGCCTCTTTACAGCCCCTCTCTCGCTTCTCTCTGGCTAGCAATCAATGCACTGAAAAGGAAGCCGTGACTCTCCATTCTGATTGGACAGCAGTAACTGCTGCTGTGCTTGAAAAACTGTAAGGCTTCGTTCACACGGGCAGCAGAGGGGCAGTAAAAGCAGGCAGGTGATGCACCTTTCCATACCCCCTGTGCGTACTGTCTTGGTATAAAGTTAGGGAAACATATTTTTTATTTATTTATTTATTTTTTTAAGGGTTTTTGTCATTTTTTTATATTAAATAGTAAAAATTAAAACACATTGGATATTATATATAGATAGATATAATACCACAAAAAAAAAAAAGCTCTATAAAATTAAGTCATCAAAATGGCGTCATCTCTGCTCTGGTGTCTCAGTCCAGGTGGTGACCCTGCAGGATGCTTGAACAGCATTTCCCTTCTGGGAAGAAAAAGGTTAAGGCCTTCTAATGGAGATTACTGCCAGAAGTAATACTGGACCTGTTGCACTTACACATTACGTAACATGTTTGCATTTAAAGTAACTAAGCTTAAACCAACCGGCTCCTACCCCCTTCCAAATACCCTGTGAAAGGAGGATGCATATACTTACCTAGTTTTCAGGGCACTCTGGTCAGATCATCAGCTTCTAGTGGCGGTTTCAGGGGAGAGGGGGGACAGCCGACAATGGTAAGTATACAGTTGTGCTCATAAGTTTACATACCCTGGCAGCATTTATGATTTCTTGCCCATTTTTTACAGAATATGAATCATAACACAAACTTTTCTTTCACTCATGGTTAGTGTTTGGCTGAAGCCATTTATTATCAATCAATTGTATTTACTCTTTTTAAATAATAATGACAACACATGAAACTACTTAAAAGACCCTGATCAAAGGTTTACATACAGTTTAGCCTGATCACATGCAAACAAGTTGACACAAAGGGGTTTGAATGGCTACTAAAAGTAACCATCCTCACCTGTGATATGTTTGCTTGTAATTAGTGTGTGTATAAAAGGTCAGTGAGTTTCTGGACTCCTGACAGACCCTTGCATCTTTCATCCAGTTCTGGATTCTGAGTCATGGGGGAAAGCTAAAGAATTGTCAAAGGATCTGCGGGAAAAGGTAGTTGAACTGTATAAAACAGGAAAGGGATATAAAAAGATATCCAAGGAATTGAGAATGCCAATCAGCAGTGTTCAAACAAGAAGTGGAAAATGAGGGGTTCTATTGAAACCAAACCACGGTCAGGTAGACCAACTAAAATTTCAGCCACAATTGCCATTTAAATTGTTCGGGATGCAAAGAAAAAACCCCACAAATAACTTCAGGGGAAATATAGGACTATAGGGCACAGGAAATTTGGTCAAAACTGTTGGCAAGATGAATGCAGTATGTTATCAAAAAATACTGGAGGAACATTTGCATTCATCAGCCAGGAAGCTGTGCATGGGACTCACTTGGACATTCCAACATGACAATGATATAAAACACAAGGCAAGTCCACCTGTCATTGGCTACAGCAGAATAAAGTGAAGGTTCTGGAGTGGCCATCTCAGTCTCCTGACCTCAATATCATTGAGCCACTCTGGGGAGATCTCAAATGTGCCGTTCATGCAAGACAGCCCAAGAATTTACAGGAACTGGAGGCTTTTTGCCAAGAGGAATGGGCAGCTTTACCATCTGAGAAGATAAAGAGCCTCATCCACAAATACCACAAAAGAATTCAAGCTGTCATTGATGATAAAGGGGGTAATACACGGTATTAAGAACTGGGGTATGTAAACTTTTGATCAGGGTCATTTGGGTAGTTTCTGTTGCCATTATGATTTAAAAAGAGTAAACACAGCTGATTGATAAATAATAAATAAATGGCTTCAGCCAAACACTAACCATGAGTGAAAGAAAAGTTTTTGTGTTATCATTCATATTCTCAGAAAAATGACCAAGAAATCCTACATTTTGCCAGGGTATGTAAACTTATGAGCACAACTGTATGCACCTTCCTTCTAAAGACTAGTTAGAATAGGCAATTTGAAGGGGAGTGGGAGAAGGTTTAAGGGCCATATGCACAGGCTGAATATGGGGCAGGATTGGCCAGTTTGTATTGAACCGGCCTACGTGTACGACAGCTGGTCCTACAGGCCTCTGTCGAAGGGGTATGCCCGAAAAAGGTCTGCAGATCGGCATCCGATCAGTGCTGACCGATGTGTTCTAGCGCGGGAGGGGGGGGGGGGTTGTCCCCATGTCAGAACACAATGACTCAGTGGGGGAAGACTGCTGTACCAATATCACATAGTTAGTACAATGGCTCCTCACGAGCCCTTCAAAAAAAATAAAAAAAAAATAGTGTGCATCAGGTTTTAGGCTTAGTTAGAGCCTGGAATTCCACTTTAACATGAACAATATACAGTATCTAATGGCAAATCTGCTTTAATGACCAACACAGCAAAGGTAAATACAATGTTGAAAAGACTTGCTTTAGGTAGGGTCAGGGGAGGACAAAGGGGACAGCGGGGCATTTTCCTTCAGGTCAGTAGTAATAAGATAAGATATGTTGGGCTGGTGGCACTGAGTGGAGAGAATTTGGCATTCAGATATTGATCAGAGCAGCACCAACAGTCAGTGACACATAGAGGGCAATATATAGCTACTCACTACCCTGATTGGACTTGGGGAGTGTCACCACATCTGGCAATGGGAAGTCATCAATGCTTTTCATTTGGCAATGGGAAGTCTTTGAGTACGGACTTCATTTATTGCTCTGAGATGTCATATGACTGAAGGCTGAAATCGGAAAAGGAAGCCAATGGTGGTAGATATGAAAAGCTGGGGCATAATGGACCATGTCCGCAAGGAGCACCCACCTTCCACCAATGAACTGGGCCACTATGGCTCACTTCATGTGTTACACTTTCTTGCGCTCACAGAAATCTGCCCCTACCATAAAAAGGGTCAGTTGGTTGCGTTCGTCTCCCAGGCCAAAGTTTCCAGTCCTTCTCTGGCAGAGGAATCGTGGACAGGAAGATCTCTCATTACCAGTAAAGGTGGATCATCTTCTGATCACACCACTGGTGAACCGGATACAACTTTTTAACCACACAGCTTGCATGGTGAAAAGATTAAACATTTGTATGAGGTGAACCTTTAATGCTGGATAATCCTGTCCAACATGCAAAAAATAAAAAATAAATAAAAAGCAAGCAACACAAGGAAATTCCCACACTCCTGCAGACTTGCTTGTTTATTAACAAATTCATGGCCTGGTTGTAGTGAGCAGCACTCGGATCAGCTCTAATACCTGCAAACACTGCGCTGTTCCTATAGAAATAGTATTATAGAAATGGTATTATGCACATGTCTGAATTGATAAAAGGAGCCAATCACCTCCTTATAAGGCAACTTTGTTGGGTGTGGAAGGGAAGGATACCATTCTACACAATTGGTGGACCTGCCACCATATTTGACCCTACTGAAGAATCATTTTCTTAATATGCAATCAAATCACGGGTACAGACTCTGGTGGTGCCTTTGCTCCCCATCATCTCAGAGCCACTTAATGCAACAAATAAAGGCCTTTTGCAATTTCCCCTCTCCGCAGGTGGGGTTCTGATCCCTAGGTACCTGAAAAGTACAATTTCCGTCTTTGCAGATGACAACAAGCTATGCAGTGGAATAACGTCCTTACAGGATGTCTCCAACTTACAAGCCAATGTCAATGCATCTAACTGGGCAACTAAGTGGCAAATGAGGTTTAATAATGATAAATGTAAAATTATACACTTGGGGGCTAAGAATATACATGCATCATACATACTAGGGCAGAGATGGCAAACCTTGGCACCCCGGATGTTTTGGAACTACATTTCCCATGATGCTCATGCACTCTGCAGTGTAGTTGAGCATCATGGGAAATGTAGTTCCAAAACATCTGGGGTGCCAAGGTTCACCATCACTGTACTAGGGGGAGTACAACTGGGGGGATCCATAGCGGAGAAGGATCTGGGGGTTTTGGTAGATCATAAGCTCAATAATAACATGCAATGCCAAGCTGCAGTTTAAAAGCGAGCAAAGTCCTTTCTTGTATTAAGAGAGGTATGGACTCAAGAGAGCGAGATTTAATTTTGCACCTGTACAAATCATTAGTAAGACCTCATCTGGAACATGCAGTTTAGTTTTGGGACCAGTTCTCTCAAAAAGGATATCAGGGAACTGAAGAAAGTGCAGAGAAGGGCAACCAACCTCATAAGAGGCATAAGGATGCGAGGAAAGATTAAAGGAACTGAATTTATTCTCCTGAGAAGAGGAGATTAAGTTGGGATTTGATGAACATGTACAAATACATAAGTGGTGCATATAGTGAACTTGGTGTTGAGTTATTCACTTTAAGGTCATCACAGAGGACACGGGGGCACTCTCTACGTCTAAAGGAAAAAAAATATTTAACGGAAAATTTAACGGAAAATCTGAGTTAGACTTACCGGTAACTCCTTTTCTAAGAGTCTTCCGGGACAGCCCTGAGACCTAGGGCTCCTCCTACCAGGACAGGAAACACGTTAACCCCCACCAGATAAAAGGGCGGTCCTCCAGGTTCCATGTCAGTATTTCTAGAGAACCGTAGGACGTACCTGTAAAACATATGCATAATACACATAACTTCAAGACAAAACCAGGGTGGGAATCCGGCTGTCCTGGAAGATTCTTAGAAAAGGAGTTACCAGTAAGTCTAACTCAGCCTTTCTCCAAGCGTCTTCCAGGACAGCCATGAGACGATGAGCCAGAACTTGCCAGTCTAGGGAGGGACAACTGCCTGGAGGACCTTACGACCAAAGGCCGGCTCCAGAGCAGATAGGAGATCCAGGCGATAATGTTTAATGAAGGTCGAAAAACTGGACCTTGTGGCAGCCTTGCAAATTTTTTTCCGGTGAGGCTCCAGCCCTTTCAGCCCAAGACACAGACAAGGCTCTTGTTGAGTGCGCAGTGACAAAAGGCGGAGGAACTTCCCTTATTTTGTAAGTTTCAGAAATAACTTGCTTTTTCCATCTAGCCAATGTGGCTTTAGATGCACTCTTTCCCTTGTGTGCTCCTGAAAACAGGACAAACAAGGTGTCTGTTTTTCTAAAGGTCTTGATGACCTCAAGGTAGACGAGAAGAATTCATCTAATGTCTAAAAAAGAAGATTTTCTTTCTTAGTCGCCCTTTGGCGAACTGCAAATGGTTGGCAATGTCCTGGGATCTGTGAAATGTACTGGCCACTTTAGGCAGAAATCCTGGAACTGTTTTCAAAACAATCCGATCCTCAAAAATTACACTTACCCTACGAGCTGAGGTAATTGCCACAAGGAAAATAGTTTTTAAGGTAAGTAACCAGAGTTTGAAGCACCAGGGACAGGTCCCAGGTTGGACAACTCCTAACCACTACTAGCCTGGATCTAGAAATTGATTTCAAGAATCTAGCTATAGTGGGATTTTTCCAAGAGAGAAAATTGAAGAAAAACACTGATAGCAGCTGCCTGTACCTTTAAAGTATTAAAGCGGAGGTCCACCCTAAAGTGGACCTTCCGCTCATTGGAATCCTCCCCCCCTCCGGCGCCACAATTGGCACCTTTCAGGGGGGAGGGGGTGCAGGTACCCGTACAGTACAGGTATCTGCACCCACTTCCGGGATAGCTCTCTGCGAAAAGGGGCGTAGATTCTGCAGAATCTACGCCCCTTTCCGAAAGTCCCCCGCTGCCTGCTGGGAAACACACAGATTCCAGAGGCAGCGGGTCCATCCTTATTGCGCAGCGCGACTCGTGCATGCGCAGTAGGGAACCGGGAAATGAAGCCAAAAGGCTCCACTTCCTGATTCCCATACCCAAGATGGCGGCGGCAGCACCCGAGAGACGATCGAGAGATCGGCTTCGGGTGCCGACATCGCGGGCGCGCTGGGCGGGTAAGTGTCCTTATTTTAAAAGTCAGCAGCTGCAGTATTTGTAGCTGCTGGCTTTTAAAAAAAATAAAACGGCGGAACTCCCGGCGGACTCCCACTTTAACTGAAAGACTTTTGTCGACATCGTCTGGAAAAAAATCCAAAATTGAAGGAACAGCACACGTTAATCTTTGGTTTTCAGATAACCATGACTTAAATTTCTTCCAGACCTTGGAATATATGGCTCTAGTGACTGGTTTTCTTCAATTTTCCAGGGTCTTAACTACTTTGTCAGGGAACCCCTGGGCGCTTAGTATCTTTTCTTCAGCTACCAGGCCGTCAAGTTTAAGGAAACCACCTGTGGGTGCAACACTGGACCCTGCGATAAGTCTCGTCTCTTCAGAAGACTCTGTGAGGCTCTGGGACCAGAGTCTGTAACAGAGAAAACCATGGCCTCTTTGGCCAAAAAGGCGCTATTAGGATAAGATCTGTTTCTTCTAGAAGAAGCTTCCGGAGGACTTGCAGAATTAGCCCGATCTGTGGGAAGGCGTAACAGAGGCCAATGGCTATGGATTCACCAGAGCAGCGATACCCAATGATTGATCTGCTGGGTTCAGAGAAAAGAACTTCTCTGTCTTGCAACTGTTCTGATCTGCGAACAAGTCCGCTTCAGGACATCTCCATCTGTTGGCGAGACCCGTAAAGATTTTGGGATGAAGGGACCAATTGTCTTGACATACCCGGTAGTGGCTGAGATAATCTGCCAGACAGTTGTGTCCCCTTCAGGTGCAATACTGTAATTGAGGCTACATTCCCTTCTGCCCATGATAAAATCTTCTGGGCGATAGACTGAAGTATCCGACTCCTCGTACCTCCCTGTTTGTTGAGGTACGAAACAGTAGCGTAATTGTCAGATAGAATCTGGATATTGTGACCCCTGATTTCCATCTAAAATGCCTGCAAGGCTTTCTGAACCGCTAGAAGCCCTCTCTGATTCAACCTTTTTGGTCTACTGAGCAAAATTCGTATCCCAGATACGTAACTTTCTGGGCCGGAATTAACCGCTTGCCGACCTCTTCACGCCAATATACGTTGGCAGAAGGGCTCGTACAAGCAGAATCACGTACCTGTACGTGGCCCTTCAAGAGGCGGCCAGCGGGCCCTTCAAGAGACGGCCAGCGGGCGCGCGCGGGGCAAGCTCCGTGAGTCGGGTCACGGGTCCTGCGGACTCAATGTCCGCAGGGATACCCGTGATCGCTTAACGGGGAGGAAGAACGGGGAGATGCTAATGTAAACAAGCATCTCTCTGTTCTGCCTAGTGACAGTGTCACTGATCTCTGCTTCCTGTGATCGCGAGCAGAGATCAGTGACATGTCACATGTAGCCACTCCCCCCCCACAGTTACACGCCCCAGGACATACTTAACCCCTACACTGCCACCTAGTGGTTAACCCCTTCACTGCCAGTGTCATTTACACAGGAATCGGTGCATTTTTATAGCACTGATTGCTGTAGAAATGACAATGGTCCCAAAAATGTGTCAAAAATGTCCGATGTGTCCGCCATAATGTCGCAGTCACGAAAAAACAAAAAAAAACAAAAAAAATAAATAAATAAAAAAAAAACGCTGATCGCCGCCATTTTTACAGAAAATATATTAATAAAAATGCCATAGAACGATCCCCTATTTTGTAAACACTATAACTTTTGCGCAAAACCAATCAATAATCACTTATTCTGATTTTTTTACCAAAAATATGTAGAAGATTATGTATCGGCCTAAACTGAGGGAAAAAGAAATATTTTGTATATTTTTGGGGGATATTTATTATAGCAAAATGTAAAAAATAATGAGTCGCTCTTTTTTGTTTATAGCGCAAAAAATAAAAACCGCTGATCAAATACCACCAAAAGAAAGCTCTATTTGTGGGTAAAAAAGGACGTCAATTTTGTTTGTAAGCCACGTCACCTGACTGCGCAATTGTCACTTAAAGCAACGCAGTGCCAAATCGCAAAAAGTGCTCTGGTCAGGAAGGGGGTAAATTCTTCTGGGGCTGAAGTGATTAAGGAAGACTTTTTCGTTTATTAACCAGTTGCCGACCAGCGCACGACGATGTACGTCGACAGAATGGCACGGGCAGGCAAATGGGCGTACATGTACGTCCCTTTAAATTTGCCGCCCTGCCGCGCTGGTCGGGACCCCCGTGAGTCCGGTCGCGGGACCCGCGGACTCGATCGCCGCGGGCATCCCCGCGATTGTCTCACGGAGCGGCCGAATGGAGAAGTGCCGTTGTAAACGACATTTCTCCATTCTGCCTAGCAACTAGTGACGCTGATCTCTGCTCCATGTGATTGGAGCAGAGATCAGTGTTCACTAAATGAAAGCCCAACCCCCCCACAGTTAGAAACACACCCCTAGGAACACTTAACCCCTACACTGCCACCCACTGGTTAACCCCTTCACTGCCAGTGTCATTTACACAGGAATCACTGCATTTATATAGCAGTGATTACTGTATAAATGACAATGGTCCCAAAAATGTGTAAAAAATGTCCGATGGGTCCCCCACAATGTCGCAGTCACAATAAAAATCGCTGATCGCCGCCATTACTAGTAAAAAAAAAAATAATAAAAAATTATTAATAAAAATGCTATAAAAACTATCCCTATTTTGTAAACGCTATAACTTTTGCGCAAACCAATCAATAATCGCTAATTGTGATTTTTTTTACCAAAAATATGTAGAAGACTACGTATCGGTCTAAACTGAGGGAAGAAAATGTTTTTTTATATATTTTTGGGGGATATTTATTATAACAAAAAGTAAAAAATAATGCGTTTTTTTCAAAGTTGTCGCTCTATTTTTGTTTATAGCGCAAAAAATAAAAACCACAGGGGTGATCAAATACCACCAAAAGAAAGCTCTATTTGTGGGAAAAAAAGGACGTCAATTTTGTTTGGGAGCCACGTCGCACGACCGCGCAATTGTCAGTTAAAGCGACGCAGTGCCGAATCGCAAAAAGTGGTCTGGTCTTTGACCAGCAAATTGGTCCGGTCTGCAAGTGGTTAACCAGCCTAGAGACTGAAGGAAGTCCTGTACGGTCTGGAGATCCGCCAATAACTTTTGGTATGACTCTGCCACCACTAGGAGGTCATCCAGGTAAGGGATAATAGTTATTGCTTTTAACCTTAGCGGAGCAAGCACCTCCCCCAACACCTTTGTAAATATGCATGGGGCTGAGGACAGCCTGAAGGGGAGGGTTGGAAATTGAAAGTGCTGAATCTCTGCTCCCATCTTGACCGCTAGTCTCAAAAATCTTTGGAAGGCTGGATGAATAGGGATGTGCAGATCCCTCAAATCCAAAGTGGCCATGAAGCAGTTTGGGTAAAGCAGGTTTTTTGATTGATTACACCGTCTCTATACGAAAGGGTTTGTACCTGATTGAACGGTTTAGAGACTGGAGGTTCAGGATAAGCCGATATATATTCCCCGACGGCTTTCTGATGACAAATATATGGAAATGAAATCCCTTGCCCTGATTGACCGGGGGAACCGGGATCAGGACCTTTTGATCTATTAAGTTTCCAATTTGGAGACCCAGGGCCCTAGCTGGTCTTGGGGAGGGAAGGTGACCAATAATCGCTCTGGCGAGCACTCTCACCTAGCAGTAAGAAGGGTCGCTGGTTCAAATCTCAACCACGCCACTACCTGCCTGGAGTTTGCATGTTCTCCCTCTGCCTGTGTGGGTTTCCTCCAGGTACTCCGGTTTCCTCCCACACTCCAAAGACATGCAGGTAGGTTAATTGGCTTCTGTCCAAAACTGGCCCTAATATATGAATGGGGATGTTGGATTGTGGGCTCCTTGAGGGTAGGGACCGATGTGAGTGTGCAATGTACAGGGATATGGACAATTGTAGACACTCACTCAGGTTGGACTGGATGGACTGGTGTCTTTATTCAACCTTACTAACTATGTAATTGTACCTTTATCAAGTGTCCTATAGATAGCCTTTAATAAGTCCTCTACATCTTCCAATGATAACTTATACCTTGAGCCCTTTGCGGATTCTCTATCCCTGGGCTGGAGAAGAATGGGTAGATCCAGCTTCAGCCTCAGAGTCTTCACTCTCCGCACTCTGCTGTGGAGTGCTAGGAACGGCTGAAGTCCTAATTGGAGATGGACCGTCTGAGGAGACTTGAATCTTATCAGAGTTTTAAACAAGCTAAACGTAGACTTAAGCTCATCTCTAACAGAAGTCAGCATTTTCTGACAGGAGACTACCGGGTCATCCTTAACTAGGCTGCCTATACATATGCGGCAAACTGCTTTGCTCCATGAGGAGCTCAATTTGTTTCCGCAAACTACACATTTTCTTTTTGGTGGCTGCGCTTGGGCCTTGTCCTGAGTCTTGGTCTGCAAGAGAATAAATGACCCCAATAAATTTTATGCCACATACACTCCATAACACCCTGTGCAGGAGGAAAGGAAAATGTGCCCCCTTCAACTATCCCCTACTGGTTACAAGGGGGAGAACACTCACAGGATGTGCAAGCAAGTAAAATACACTTCAGGCTTACCTGTGAGGTGCTGATGTTAGGGCCTGCTTCCGCTGCCTGTGCAGGTATCGCAGAGGAGTCCATCCCGCCCCTGTAGTGTTCCACAGCCTCTGCTGGGTTTTGCTTTTTCAAATACCAGCCTCCCTGTTTGTGCCATTTTAGAGACAGGAACTAGTGTCTCTGGCACCCGCTGATGAGGTCACACGCCCCGGAATGGACCCCGCCGGGTACTTCCGGTGGGCTAGCTTGGAATGCATAAGTTCCGCCCCTCCACGTGCGTGGCTTCCGCTCTTCCACTGCACACTCCAACAAGCCGACTGCCGCCATGTGGCTCGCGGACAAGCACTCAGGCCTACACCGCGGTGCTGACATTCACAATGCACTGAGAAGCAGGGACAGTAGCCACAAGCTTACTCCCCCGGTGGATGTGGCACTCTGGGACCTAAGAAGAAGGTAGGAATACCACCTCAATTGCCACAAGAGCCACGCTTATGAGAACTAGGGGAACCAGTTCCAGGAAACAGGTTAGCCCCCGTCTGGAGGAAACACTAATACTGACATGGGACCTGGAGGCCCGCCCTTTTATCTGTCCTGGTAGGCGGAGCCCTAGGTCTCATGGCTGTCCTGGAAGACGCGTAGAAAAAGGTTTCTTCACAGTAAGAGCTGTGAAAATGTTGAATAGACTCCCTGCAGAGGTGGTTTTGGCAAGCTCTGGAGCTTGCTTAAAGAAAATCCTGGATTCTTTCCTTAATGTACATAATATAACTGGGTACTAACATTTATAGGTAAAGTTGATGCAGGGAAAATCCGATTGATCAGGAAGGAATTTTTTCCCAGGCAGTAGCAAATTGGCACATACTTTGCTGGGGTTTTTCGCCTTCCTCTGGATCAACTGTGGGTGAAGGATTGTATATTGGATTGGATTTTTTTTTTTTTTTTTGGTTGAACTTGATGGACTTGTGTCTTTTTTTCAACCTATGTAACTATACTGACAACCATCCTACATGTTTGGGAGTGAATTAGTGAACCACAATATGAGGATGGATGAGCAAACAGCTCACCTGCAGGCCAACTTTTTGGGTGAACTTCCACTTTATCTTATCTTGAATGGTCCTTTAGTGAATAAGAACTTTTTCTTCTTAAAAACTTTCCACCCCAACCACTACGGACGATGAAACAGAAAACAGAATGAACTAATTAGGAAGACCAATCTTCTTACCGGCTAAATAACGGATGGTGTCCAGTTTATGGGACTCCATGAGGGTTTTCAGAGAAGCGATGTCTATATCGATCTTCTTGTGGATCTCTGTGATGACGCCATCGGTAGTCGCACTCTGTAAAACGTATAAAGTACACATTAGAAGAGTCCATTCGGCTTTGGGCAAACACATAGAGCATGTATCCACAGCATTGCCAATTCAACTTTGTTACTTTGAGTAAAGTACTTATTTCAAGCTATATGGATTCCATTGGAGGGCTTTTTGAGTCCCTTGTGGTTAAACTGTAGCTATAAATAATACATTTCTGCTCTCTTATGTGGGATATCCCCATTATATTATCTCTTACCCCTCATAATGTCCTTGGACTCCCCTCTAATCCCAATTATATTATCTCTTACCCCTCATAATGTCCCTAGACGCCCCTCCTATCCCCATTATATTATCTCTTACCCCTCATGTCCCTGGACGCCCCTCCTATCCCCATTAGATTATCTCTTACCCCTCATTATGTCCCTGGACGCCCCTCCTATCCCCATTATATTATCTCTTACCCCTCATAATGTCCCTGGACTCCCCTCCTATCCCCATTATATTATCTCTTACCCCTCATAATGTCCCTAGACGCCCCTCCTATCCCCATTATATTATCTCTTACCCCTCATAATGTCCTTGGACTCCCCTCTAATCCCCATTATATTATCTCTTACCCCTCATAATGTCCCTGGACGCCCCTCCTATCCCCATTATATTATCTCTTACCCCTCATAATGTCCTTGGACTCCCCTCTAATCCCAATTATATTATCTCTTACCCCTCATAATGTCCCTAGACGCCCCTCCTATCCCCATTATATTATCTCTTACCCCTCATGTCCCTGGACGCCCCTCCTATCCCCATTAGATTATCTCTTACCCCTCATTATGTCCCTGGACGCCCCTCCTATCCCCATTATATTATCTCTTACCCCTCATAATGTCCCTGGACTCCCCTCCTATCCCCATTATATTATCTCTTACCCCTCATAATGTCCCTAGACGCCCCTCCTATCCCCATTATATTATCTCTTACCCCTCATAATGTCCTTGGACTCCCCTCTAATCCCCATTATATTATCTCTTACCCCTCATAATGTCCCTGGACGCCCCTCCTATCCCCATTATATTATCTCTTACCCCTCATAATGTCCCTGGATGCCCCTCATATCTCCATTATATTATCTCTTACCCCTCATAATGTCCCTGGACGCCCCTCTAATCCCCATTATATTATCTCTTACCCCTCATAATGTCCCTGGACTCAGGGGCTGAACACAAGAGATCTAGAAGATTCCTCTATTCATATAAATGGGATGAATGAATGAATCCCCCAGCTAGGCTATTGCATTCTGACAGCTGCTAGTACTGGCTGTCAGAATATCTGTGCAGTGCCTGCAGTTCATTGGCTGCAGATGCTGGTTGGTCGACAATTTTCAACGCGCCTCCATTGCCAAAAGCAAACTGATTAATTGACTTCTGTTGAGCCAGCAGGGCCACCCACTGTTAGAATTTCATCAGATTTCTCTGAATCCGCCAAAACTCTAATGCCCCGTACACGCGATCGGACTTTCCACCAACAAAACCGTGGAATTTTGTCTGAAGGATGTTGGCTTAAACTTGTCTTGCATACACACGGTCACACAAATGTTAGCCAACAATTACGAATGTAGTGACGTACTACGTGTTTTTTCAGCTCTTTAGGGCCACCCCCTTGGACTCCTTCTGCTAATTTCGAGTTAGTAGAAGTTTGGCGAGTGTCGATTCGCACTTTTCTT
>NW_027507785.1:32113392-32162353 GCF_037356315.1 Lithobates pipiens
ATTTTCCTGATCTGCGGCTGCAGAGATCGGAAAATGTCTCACTGCCTGTGATTAGCGCCGTGCAGTGCCGACTTCATGGCGGGCTCTGCATGTGCGGTTTGCGAACACGCCTGATAAGCTCATCCTTAATCACTAGGAACAGACAAACTCTCTCTACTCCCCTGGGAGAACGGGGATCTGTTTTGTTTACATTGACAGATCCCCCGTTCTGGCTCTCTGTGGAGCGATCGCAGGTGGTCGGCGGACACAATGAGCTCATCCTGACTAATGATCAGAAACAGCGAGCTCTCTCCTCCTCCAGTCAGTCCCCTCCCCCCTACAGTTAGAAATACCTCCCAGGGAACACATGCCACCCCTTGATCACCCCCTAGTGTTTAACCCCTTCCCTGCCAGTGACATTTATACAGTAATCAGTGCATTTTTATAGCACTGATCGCTGTATAAATGTCATTAGTCTCAAAAAAAATGTCAAAAGTGTCCGATATGTCCGCCGCAATGTCACTGTCACACTAGAAATCGCTGATCACCGCCATTATTAAGGAAAGGAAGTTAGTTGCGATAACAGTGAAATAACTGATATTCAATCAGTGTGAACATAAACATGAATATTACTTGCCCGTTCGCTCAGAGGGTAATGCCATGTCGTCAGTACGTCCTTGTCCACCCAACGTGCGTTTTGTCATAAGATTGACGTAGTCTGGTACCCCAGTCATCGCGTTACCCTCTGAGCGAACGGGCGATCGCGAGCCGGCCGGCGATACATGCTATTTTTACTTCAGTTTTTTTTGCAAGTGTGATTTATTTGATCTAAATAAACATTTGCATCAGCATTTCACTATGGGAAGCCCCCTTGTTTTTGTTTCCGAGTGACAACCATTTACCATCGTGAATCCGTGGATCTATTCTACACCGATTTACCGGCTGCGGGTTGTCCCCTTGTCCCAGACTCCAGATCCTCCTGGATAAAGGCCCGGGCTGGGTTTATAGCCGCAGGCTTTCATTGCCTGCCCTCTGGTAAGGGCATAATTGTTATGGTGTTTAGCACGTGGTGGTGGAAGACTACACGCATGTCAGATTTAATAAGTTCATCTGTGGACTTTATTTATCAGGCCATTCACTATGACTTGATTTGCTCTATCACGGTTTGTAAATATTATATATATATATATATATATATATATATATATATATGCGATCCTCACAGCTTTATCACTTTGTGGTAATGTTTACTTACCTTGCTGTAATATTCATGTTTATGTTCACACTGACTGAATATCATTTATTTCACTGTCAGCGCAACGAACTTCCTTTCTTTATTTCTGTTATATGTGTATCTCATATATCAGTTGCTGCTTTATAGTTAGTTATTAATAAATTTTTTAGACCGCGATATTTCTCTCTTCTATTGTACCGCCATTATTAGTAGAAAAAATAATAAAAAATGCTATAAATCTATCCCCTATTTTATAGACGCTATAACTTTTGCGCAAACCAATCAATATATACGCTTATTGCGTGTTTTTTTTTTTTTTAACCAAAAATATGTAGAAGAATATATATATCGGCCTAAACTGAGGAAGATTTTTTATTTTTTTTATATTTTTTTAAAGGGATATTTATTATAGCAAAAAGTAATTAAAAAATTGTTTTGTTTTTTTTTCAAAATTGTCGCTTTTTTTTGTTTATAAAGCAAAAAATAAAGGTTGCGGAGGTGATCAAATATCACCAAAAGAAAAACTCCAATTGTGAGGAAAAAAAGGACAGAAATTTCAATTATGTACAACGCAATTGTCAGGTAAAGTAACGCAATGCTGTATCGCAAAAAATGGCCTGGGTAATGAAGGGGGGGGGGGGGTAAATCTGCCATAGGTCGCAGTGGTTAAAAGACAAACCAGTCCTGACATCTTGGAAACTTTACCCAAAAATCAGATATGAACATTACAAGTGTCTCATCTGTAATTGATCAACGCCCGGCCGTGAATAGAACAGATCTCATCTCCGATTGTACTGGGGGGTGCGGCGCATGCTCGGAGGAACATAATGCACAAAGACCAGCCACAGAATCCCAATGTGTATGAATTATACAATGTACACTGGGAATCCCACCGCTTTATTATCAAAAGGGAGTGCTACAGTTATCTATGGGGAGCAAGAAGACTTACAGAATCGTGTCATGACTGGGTTATACAAGAGTCTGAGTATCCGGTATTAAATTATTATAAAAGGAGAAGGCCGACTTAGAAAACGTTATAAAAAAATTTGCAAAGATATTTTATTTTATATGTAATCAACTTACCGTATATACTCGAGTATAAGCCGAGATTTTCAGCCTCTTTTTTGAGGCTGAAAGTGCCCCCTCGGCTTATACTCGAGTCACCGCTGTCTGACTGCTCGATCAGCGTATCGAGCAGACAGACGGCGGACATTAAAATTCAAAAGCCGCGCCTCCTTCTCCGCCTCCGCCTGTGATAGGCGGAACACTGAATTTCCCAGCAGTCAGTGTTCCGCCTATCACGGACATCCGCTCATCCTCGTACTACGGACGAGGATGAGACGATGTCCGTGATAGGCGGAACACAGGCTGCTGGGAAATTGAGTGTTCCGCCTATCACAGGCGGAGGCGGAGGCGCGGCTTTTGAATTGTAGAATGGCCGCCGAGAAGAGCGGCGATCCTGGAGCGGCGATCCATCGGCACGACACGGGACGGAGGAGGCACGGGACAGAGGAGGCACGGGACGGAGGAGGCACGGGACGGAGGAGGCTCGGGACGGAGGAGGCTCGGGACGGAGGAGGCTCGGGACGGAGGAGGCTCGGGACGGAGGAGGCTCGGGACGGAGGAGGCTCGGGACACAGGTAGGCTGGACACACACACAAGGCTGCACGGACACACACACAGGGATGGATGGATGGATGGACACACACACACACACACACACACACACAGGGATGGATGGATGGATGGATACACACACACACACACACACACACACACAGGGATGGATGGATGGATACACACACACACACACACACACACACAGGGATGGATGGATGGATGGATACACACACAGGGATGGATGGACGGACACACACACAGGGATGGATGGATGGATGGACACACACACAGGGATGGATGGACGGATGGACACACACACAGGGATGGATGGACGGACACACACACAGGGATGGACGGACACACAGGGATGGACAGCCATGTCTCACCCTCGGCTTATACACGAGTCAATAAGTTTTCCAGTTTTTTGGGGGTAAATTGGGGGCCTCGGCTTATATTCGGGTCGGCCTATACTCGAGTATATACGGTACAAAAAAAAATAAAAAATTAAATTAAAAACAAGGTTTGTTTTTCCTATTTTGACCAGTAGCATTTTTTTTTAACCACACTTGACCTCTGGAAAACGTAACCCCTCCCCCTCCTTCATGGCCAGGCCATTTTTTTGCGATACGTCCACTGCGTTATTTTAACTGATGATTGCGCGGTTCTGCGACATTGTACCCAAACAAAATTTATGTCCTTTTTTTTCCCCCCACAAATAGAGCTTTCTTTTGGTGGTATTTGATCACCTCTGTGGTTTTTTTTTTTTTTTGCGCTATAAACAAAACAAAAGCGACACTTTTGAAAAAACTTTTTCTTTTTTTTTTACTTTCTGCTATAAAACATATCCAATAAAAAAATTGAAGAAAAAAAAAAAAAATCTAATTTCTTCATAAATTTAGGCCAATATGAATTCAGCTACATTTTTTTTGGTAAAAAAAAAAAAATCCCAATAAGCGTATATTGATTGGTTTGCACAAAAGTTATAGCATCTACAAACTATGGGATATTTTTTTTTTGTTTTACTAGTAATGGTGGTAAACAGCGACTTGTAGCGGGACTGCAATATTGCAGCAGACATTCTGACACATACTTTTGGGGGTACCAGTGACACTAATACAGTGATCAGCGTTAAAAAAAAACATATATATATATGTAAAAAATAAAAATGCACTGTCACTGTACTAAGGACACTGGCTGGGAAGGGGTTAACATCAGGGGCGATCAAAGGGTTACAACGTGTGCCTAGCCAGTGTTTTACTACAGTGTGGGAGAGGTGTTTTTAATAGAGGAAGACATGGATCCTAGTCCCTGCTTTGTTTACATAGGCAGACCGCCATTCTGCCGCTCTGCTTGATGATTGGCGGGTGCCAACGCACATCGAGTCCCACGGTATACACACACATACATATACATACATATATATATATATATATATATATATATATATATATATATATATATATATATATATATATACAGTGCCTTGTGAAAGTATTCGGCCCCCTTGAACTTTTCAACCTTTTGCCACATTTCAGGCTTCAAACATAAAGATATAAAATTTTTATTTTTTGTGAAGAATCACCAACAAGTGGGACACAATTGTGAAGTGGAACGAAATCTATTGGATTTTTGAAACTTTTTTAACTAATAAAAAAATGAAAAGTGGGGCGTGCAAAATTATTCGTCCCCTTTGCGTTAATACTTTGTAGAGCCACCTTTTGCTGCGATTACAGCTGCAAGTCGCTTGGGGTATGTCTCTATCAGTTTTGCACATCGAGAGACTGAAATTCTTGCCCATTCTTCCTTGCAAAACAGCTCGAGCTCAGTGAGGTTGGATGGAGAGCGTTTGTGAACAGCAGTTTTCAGCTCTTTCCACAGATTCTCGATTGGATTCAGGTCTTGACTTTGACTTGGCCATTCTAACACCTGGATACGTTTATTTGTGAACCATTCCTTTGTAGATTTTGCTGTATGTTTGGGATCATTGTCTTGTTGGAAGATAAATCTCCGTCCCAGTTTCAGGTCTTTTGCAGACTCCAACAGGTTTTCCTCCAGAATGGTCCTGTATTTGGCTGCATCCATCTTCACCTCAATTTTAACCATCTTCCCTGTCCCTGCTGAAGAAAAGCAGGCCCAAACCATGATGCTGCCACCACCATGTTTGACAGTGGGGATGGTGTGTTGAGGGTGATGAGCTGTGTTGCTTTTACGCCAAACATATCGTTTTGCATTGTGGGCAAAAAGTTTGATTTTGGTTTCATCTGACCAGAGCACCTTCTTCCACATGTTTGGTGTGTCTCCCAGGGGGCTTGTGGCAAACTTTAGACGAGACTTTTTATGGATATCTTTGAGAAATGGCTTTCTTCTTGCCACTCTTCCATAAAGGCCAGATTTGTGCAGTGTACGACTGATTGTTGTCCTATGGACAGACTCTCCCACCTCAGCTGTAGTTCTCTGCAGTTCATCCAGAGTGATCATGGGCCTCTTGGCTGCATCTCTGATCAGTCTTCTCCTTATCTGAGATTAAAGTTTAAAGGGACGGCCAGGTCTTGGTAGATTTGCAGTGGTCTGATACTCCTTCCATTTCAAAATGATCGCTTGCACAGTGCTCCTTGGGATATTTAAAGCTTGGGAAATCTTTTTGTATCCAAATCCGGCTTTAAACTTCTCCACAACAGTATTACGGACCTGCCTGGTGTGTTCCTTGGTCTTCATGATGTTCTCTGCGCTTTCAACAGAACCCTGAGACTATCACAGAGCAGGTGCATTTATACAGAGACTTGATTACACACAGGTGGATTCTATTTATCACCATCAGTCATTTAGGACAACATTGGATCATTCAGAGATCCTCGCTGAACTTCTGGAGTGAGTTTGCTGCACTGAAAGTAAAGGGGCCGAATAATTTTGCACGCATCACTTTTCAGTTTTTTATTTGCTAAAAAAGTTTTAAAAATCCAATAGATTTCGTTCCACTTCACAATTGTGTCCCACTTGTTGGTGATTCTTCACAAAAAATAAAAATTTTATATCTTTATGTTTGAAGCCTGAAATGTGGCAAAAGGTTGAAAAGTTCAAGGGGGCCGAATAATTTCGCAAGGTACTGTATATATATATATATATATATATATATATATATATATATATATATATATATATATATATATATATATATATATATATATATATATATATATATATATATATATATATATATATATATATATATATACACACACATCTATACATACACACACGTGATCCGGCGCAGAGGTGTCGCCCATAGCAGAAGTATTCAATTAATTTTTTTATTTATTATAAACACTGTAAAAAGACATTTTGTTCACATTTAAAATCACACTAAAAATTATCTTTCTTGTACAAACAGTTACCGTATATACTCGAGTATAAGCCGAGATTTTCAGCCTCTTTTTTGAGGCTGAAAGTGCCCCCCTCGGCTTATACTCGAGTCATCGCCGTCTGACTGCTCGATCAGCGTATCGAGCAGACAGACGGCGGACATACTACAATTTGAAAGCCGCGCCTCCTTCTCCGCCTCCGCCTGTGATAGGCGGAACACTGAATTTCCCAGCAGCCTGTGTTCCGCCTATCACGGACATCGTCTCATCCTCGTCCGTAGTACGAGGATGAGACGATATCGGTGATAGGCGGAACACAGGCTGCTGGGAAATTCAGTGTTCCGCCTATCACAGGCGGAGGCGGGGCTTTTGAATTTTAGAATGGCCGCCGAGGCGATCCTGGCAAGGCACGGGACGGAGGCAAGGCAAGGCACGGCACGGGACGGGACGGAGGCAAGGCACGACACGACACGGGACGGAGGCAAGGAGGCACGGCACGGGACGGAGGCAAGGAGGCAAGGCACGGGACGGAGGCTCGGGACACAGGTAGGCTGGACACACACACACACACACACACACGGACACACACACACACACACACGGACACACACACACACACACGGAAACACACATGGACACACACACACAGGGATGGATGGATGGATGGAGACACACACACACAGGGATGGATGGATGGATGGAGACACACACACACAGGGATGGATGGATGGAGACACACACACACAGGGATGGATGGATGGATGGACACACACACACACACAGGGATGGATGGATGGATGGACACACACACACACAGGGATGGATGGATGGATGGACACACACACACACAGGGATGGACGGACACACAGGGACGGACACACACACAGGGATGGACAGGCATGTCTCACCCTCGGCTTATACACGAGTCAATAAGTTTGCCAGTTTTTTTGGGGGTAAATTGGGGGCCTCGGCTTATATTCGGGTCGGCCTATACTCGAGTATATACGGTAAGTTAATTGCAAAGAAAAGATTTTTTTTTTTTGCACATTATTTTAATGCGATTTTTTATTTTTATGCATTTTTATGCAACCTTTCATTTTGTTCTAATATTTCAAGTTGAGCATTATTCTAAATCACCTTTTTATGGAACTCTGTGCTGGCTTCCATCAGCTTCTTCTCTTGATCTGTGAACTAAAATATAAAAGAAATAAATTATTATCGGCACGAACAGCACCACAAGTTTTAGAGCTGCCGGATCACACTAGGAATCGGTCAGGAACACGATTCACGTGCAGCTCAGCGCGGTGCGATTCCAGCCCATTCATTTTGAACAGGCTAAAATCGCACCAAACCAATAGCAGTGCAAGCACTCATTTTATAAAACGCACCACAACCTGATCACATGGTACTTTGGAACCATGCGATCAGGTGCAGGCGAAAGCACCGCATTTGGGGGTCGTCACTGGGAGCAGCGCGACACTGACACCCACTGTAGATCACAACAGAAGTGCGTTTCGAATGCGGTGTGGGAAACGCACACGGAACGCAAGTTTTCTGAACCGTGTTTTGGTGTGCATGGGGCCTTAAAGTTTTACTAAACCCAGGACCCTGCAATCACGGTATCTGGTCTCCCACAGTACACAGAACGTGGAAATGCAATTATTTTAGTAAATATAAACTGCTAAATACCTTTTTACATCAGCAGTATATAGCAGCCTTGTGACTACTTATCAGTGTCTGGTTAAAGCTTGTAGGAGGAGTTTTCATTCTCCACTGACTGTCCTATGAGGCTGCATGACCCCTGACCCTCTGTCTGGACAGTACTGATTGACCCTGTGCTGATCACATGCACCCTCCCAAAAAAAAAAAAAAAAGAAAAAAATACTCTAGATATACACAAACCGAACTGAGCATGTGCAGCCTGTCCCCAATGCTCTGTATTATAAGGGGCCCTTAGAGTTTAATCCCACTTTCAGAGCCCGCCTGCGTTAGTGTATGCATTGAAACGTGTTGCATTAGACCCCTTTCATACTTGTCCTGCGACTTGGGACTGCAAAAGTCGCATTAACCACTTACGGGCCACCCGCCGCAGTTTTATGGCGGCTGTTTGAAGGAGGATATCGTTCTTTTGGCAGCAGCTAGCGGCCATAACCCCGTTATCCCCTTCTTCAGCGGGCGGTCCACTACAAGATAAAAGTGGTCCCTGCGGCGGATTCACAGCAAGATCACTTTTATTGGTGGCGGGAGAGGGCCCCCCTGCTCCTGCCACTTACCAGAGCCTTCCGGCGCTTGCCGGAGCTGTCGGCAGCGGCGGAGGCGATCGCGTCCTGTCTCCTGTCAGGGAGACGAGTGAGGGGAAGATGGCCCCACCCGTCTCCATACAATTACTGGGGGGAAGTGACATCAAAACATCACTTCCACCCACAGCTCTTAACCACTTGGCGCCCAAGGTACGTCCTGGGACATCCTTGACTTTCCGGGCTTATATCTGAATGATGCCTGAGGCTACATCATTCAGATATTGGCATTTTCAGCCGGCGATTCCCTGCACCATAAAGAACGATCATAGCGGCTGTTCCGCCGCTTGATCGTTCTTACGGGCGGCGGGAGGGGACGCCCCCTCCCCCACCCCCTCCGGTGCTTCTACCGACTCATCGCTTCCATCGGTGAGTCGGACACAGTATCTGCCGGCCCCCGGATGGTGATCATAGAGATTTCCGGCGGACCAGATGGTTGCCGGAGTCTCTATGATCGTTCGGAGGCCGGGCGCGATGTTATGACGTCACGCCCGGCCTCTGCATTCAAATAACATCGCCGCCTCTGCTGGGAAGCCGTGACCATTTAAAAAAAAAAAGTTTTTTTTGATTTTAGGCTTCCCAGCCTAGAGGTGAGATGTGGGGTCTTATTGACCCCATATCTCACTGTAAATAGGTCCGATCGTGCCATATTCCTATTACAAGGGATGTTTACATTCCTTGTAATAGGAATAAAAGTAATCACATTTTTTTTTTTTTTTTAAGTGTCAAACTAAAAAAATAAAAGTAAAATTAACAATAATAAAAAAAAAAAATGTAAAGCGCCCCTGTCCCCGTGAGTTCATACGCAGAAGCGAACGCATACGTAAGTCCCACCCACATATGAAAACGGTGTTCAAACCACACATGTGAGGTATCGCCGCGAACTTTAGAGCGAGAGCAATAATTCTAGCCCTAGACCTCCTCTGTAACTCAAAACATGTAACCAGTAAAAAAATTTAAAGCGTTGCCTATGGGGCAAAGTTTGGCGCCATTCCGCAAGCGCGTGCAATATTGAAGCGTGACATGTTGGGTATCTATTTACTCGGCATATCTTTATCTTTCACATTATGCAAAAAAATTGGGCTAACTTTACTGTATTTTTTTTTTAAAGCATGAAACGTTTTGTTTTTTCCTGCAAAAAACCTGTTCGAAAAATTGCTGCGCAAATACCGTGTGAGATAAAAAGTTGCAACGAGCGCCATTGTATTCTCTAGGGTCTTTGCTAAAAATGTATGTTTGGGGGTTCTATAATTTTCTAGCAAAAAAATTATGAATTTTACATGTAGGAGAGAAATGTTAGAATTAGCCTGGGTGCGAAGTGGTTAAAGGGCCAATTTTTTTTATTGATTTTTTTTTTAATTACTTTTTTTTATTGCATTTTAGTCTAAATATGAGATGTGAGGACTTTTTGACCCCCAGATATCATATTTAAGAGGTCCTGTCATGGTTTTTTTCTATTACAAGGGATGTTTACATTCCTTGTAATAGGAATAACAGTGACATTTTTTTTTTTAACAGTGTAAAAATAAAAAATAAAAGGTAAAATAAATAATAATAAAAAAATTTTTAAACACGTCCTGTCCCGCCGAGCACGTGTGCAGAAGTGAACACATACGTGAGTAGCGCCTGCATATGAAAATGGTGTTCAAACCACACATGTGAGGTATCGCCGATATTGGTAGAGCGAGAGCAATAATTCTAGCCCTAGACCTCCTCTGTAACACAAAACATGCAACCTGTAGAATTTTTTTAACCACTTTCAGACCGGACCATTTTGCTGGTAAATGACCAGAGGTCTTTTTACACTTTGGCACTGCGCTGCTTTAACTGGTAATTGCGCGGTCATGCAATGTTGTACCCAAACAAAATTTGCGTCCTTTTCTTCCCACAAATAGAGCTTTCTTTTGATGGTATTTGATTGCCTCTGCGATTTTTATTTTTTGCGATATAAACGTAAAAAGACCGCAAATTTTGAAAAAAAATGATATTTTCTACTTTTTGTTATTAGAAAAATCCAATAAACTCAATTTTAGTCATACATTTAGGCCAAAATGTATTCAGCCACATGTCTTTGGTAAAAAAAAAGTCAATAATTGTATATTTATTGGTTTGCGCAAAAGTTGTCACATCTACAAACTAAGGTACGTTTTCTGGAATTTACGCAGCTTTTAGTTTACGACTGCCTATCTCATTTCTTGAGGTGCTAAAATGACAGGGCAGTACAAAACCCCCCCAAATGACCCCATTTTGGAAAGTAGACCCCCTAAGGAAATTGATAAGAGGCATGTTGAGCCCATTGAATATTTTATTTTTTTGCCTCAAGCGATTGAATAATGACAAAAAAAAAATTTTTTTTTTTTTTTTACACAAAGTTGTCACTAAATGATATATTGCTCACACATGCTATGGGCGTATGTGAAATGACACCCCAAAATAAATTCTGCTGCTTCTCCTGAGTACGGGGATACCACATATGTGGGACTTTTTGGGAGCCTAGCCGCGTACAGGGCCCCGAAAACCAAGCACCGCCTTCAGGCTTTCTAAGGGCGTAAATTTTTGATTTCACGCCTCACTACCTATTACAGTTTTGAAGGCCATAAAATGCCAAGATGGCACAAAACCCCCACAAATGACCCCATTTTAGAAAGTAGACACCCCAAGCTATTTGCTGAGAGGCATGTTGAGTCCATGGAATATTTTATATTTTGCCACAAGTTGCGGGAAAATTACAAACTTTTTTTTTTTTTTTTTTTTTCACAAAGTTGTCACTAAATGATATATTGCTCATGCATGCCATGGGCATATGTGAAATGACACCCCAAAATAAATTCTGCTGCTTCTCCTGAGTACGGGGATACCACATATGTGGGACTTTTTGGGAGCCTAGCCGCGTACGGGGCCCCGAAAACCAAGCACCGCCTTCAGGCTTTCTAAGGGCGTAATTTTTTGAGTTCACTTCTCACTACCTATTACAGTTTTGAAGGCCATAAAATGCCAAGATGGCACAAAACCCCCACAAATGACCCCATTTTAGAAAGTAGACACCCCAAGCTATTTGCTGAGAGGCATGTTGAGTCCATGGAATATTTTATATTTTGCCACAAGTTGCGGGAAAATTACAAACTTTTTTTTTTTTTCACAAAGTTGTCACTAAATGATATATTGCTCACGAATGCCATGGGCATATGTGAAATGACACCCCAAAATAAATTCTGCTGCTTCTCCTGAGTACGGGGATACCACATATGTGGGACTTTTTGGGAGCCTAGCCGCGTACGGGGCCCCAAAAACCAAGCACCGCCTTCAGGCTTTCTAAGGGCGTTACAGTTTTGAAGGCCATAAAATGCCAAGATGGCACAACCCCCCCCCCCCAAATGACCCCATTTTAGAAAGTAGACACCCCTAAATTTAGGGGTACACTAGTGAGACTAGGTAATAAATGGCGGGTGCCCTGAAACTATAAAAAAATAACTAACCAACCAGCGTCACCTGTAACAGTTATATGGTGATCACTGGTGAAAGGGTTAACTAGGGGGCAATCAGGGGGCTTTATGCGGTAGTATATGGGGGTCCCTGGCGCTATAAAAAGCTGCGGCGAACCTAAATACCTACCTGCCTAACTAGCGTCACCTGTGACACTAATACAGCGATCAGAAAAACGATCGCTTATTAGGCTGGGTTCACACTGGAGCGATGCGGGAACGCCACGAATGCGCGGCGGGTTCCCGCATCGCATGCCTCCCGGCGGCAGTTCACACTGCCCTATGCGAACTGCTGGGAGTGTCAGTGAAATGTTAATGACACCCCCAGATCAGTTCGCATATCGCAGTGCGATCTGCAAACTTGGATCGCATGGTGTGAACACCCATGCGATCCGATTCTGCTGCGGACCAAAAAAAGGGTCCCGTGCGAGTTTGCGGCGGGTGCGGCGGGTGCGACACGAATTCAGCCATACTATCTGTATAGCTGAACTCGAATCGCACAGAGATCGGATGTGATTTGCACTGCAGTGCGGTGCGAATCACATCCGTTCTCATAAACCGCTGCAATGTGAACCCAGCCTTAGTGACACTGGCGACGGGGGGTGATCACGGGGTTAAACCTTTATTGGGGGGGTTAGGGGGGTACCTTAGAACTAAAGGGGGCTAACCCTAACTGCCCTAACAGTTATTAGTCACAAATGACACCTGCCGGGTGATCAGGGGGTTAAACCTTTATTAGGTAATAAATGGCGGGTGCCCTGAAACTATAAAAAAATAACTAACCAACCAGCGTCACCTGTAACAGTTATATGGTGATCACTGGTGAAAGGGTTAACTAGGGGGCAATCAGGGGGCTTTATGCGGTAGTATATGGGGGTCCCTAGCGCTATAAAAAGCTGCGGCGAACCTAAATACCTACCTGCCTAACTAGCGTCACCTGTGACACTAATACGGCGATCAGAAAAATGATCGCTTATTAGGCTGGGTTCACACTGGAGCGATGCGGAAACGCCGCGAATCCGCGGCGGGTTCCCGCATCGCATGCCTCCCGGCGGCAGTTCACACTGCCCTATGCGAACTGCTGGGAGTGTCAGTGAAATGTTACTGACACCCCCAGATCAGTTCGCATATCGCAGTGCGATCTGCAAACTCGGATCGCATGGTGTGAACACCCATGCGATCCGATTCTGCTGCGGGCCAAAAAAAGGGTCCCGTGCGAATTTGCGGCGGGTGCGGCGGGTGCGGCGAATGGCTGAACTCGAATCGCACAGAGATCGGATGTGATTTGCACTGCAGTGCGGTGCGAATCACATTCGTTCTCATAAACCGCTGCAATGTGAACCCAGCCTTAGTGACACTGGCGACGGGGGGTGATCACGGGGTTAAACCTTTATTGGGGGGGTTAGGGGGGTACATTAGAACTAAAGGGGGCTAACCCTAACTGCCCTAACAGTTATTACAGTCACAAATGACACCAATGCAAAAAAAAAAAAAAAAAAATGACATTGGTGTCACTGTGACTGGGGGGCAGGGGTAATTGGGGGGGTGATCGGGGGGTAAAGGGGGGGTGTGAGTGTGCCTGGCATGTTCTACTGTGCGTGGGATGTGTTGGTGCAACTCACTGATCCGCTCTCCTCCGTGTCGGAACGAAAAATACCGACACGGAGGAGAGAATACATCACTTCCTCTCCTGTGTTTACATTACAGGAGAGGAAGTGATGTCACCGGGGATTTCCATTCGTCGGGAGCGATCGCGAGGGGGTGGCCATGAATGAATGGCCGTCCCCTCGTCCGGGATCGCTCCCGAACGAAAACCGACCGCCGCAGGCACCGGGCGGGGGCCCGATCGGGCCCCCGACCCGCGGGAGGCAAATCACGTACATGTATGTGCTTATGCCTGCCCGTGCCATTCTGCCGACGTACATCGGCGTGCGGCGGTCGGCAAGTGGTTAAACGTCGCCTATGGAGATTTTTTTTTAAGGTTAAACCTTTGTCGCCATTCCACGAGCGGGGGCAATTGTGAAGCGTGACATGTTGGGTAATCAATTTACTCGGCGTAACATTATCTTTCACAATATAAAAAAAAAAAAATTGGGCCAATTTTACTGCGGTCTTTTTTTTTTATTTACATTTTTTCACATTTTTCCCAAAAAAAAAAAAAAAGTGCACTTGTAAGACCACTGTGCAAATACGGTGTGAAAAAAAAAAAAAAGTATTGCCACGTCCGCCATTTTATTCTCTAGGGTGTTAGGAAAAAAAAAAAAAACAATATATAATGTTTGGGAGTTCTAAGTAATTTTCTAGCAAATAAAAAAAAAAACCACGTAAACACCAAAATATCGAGGCTGGTCCTTAAGTGGTTAGCAAGCCGTACTCCCATGGTTTTTAAAATCACGGCAAAAGAAATTGCGGCAAAATCACGCCACTTCCCGGTCGCACAAGTGTGAAAGGGGGGCCTTATCGGCAACCTATTAAGAGTATTGTTTTACTATTTTTTTTTTTCTAGTATAGGATAAGAGTAGAGAAGGATTATAGCCTGCAGACCTGACCTTTGTATTCGGATTTGCGAGGGAGTCTCCCCGCTGTCGGAATGCAACAGCTCAGCGGGAGGATTTTCCCCATCGAGTGTGTGGATGGGGAAATCAAGTCAGTTTTTTTTCATTCAACCCTCTGGTTGAATGAAAAAAAATAAAAATAATACTACACATGCATGGGCTGGTTTAGATAGTAGAACGGCTCACCTGCGCTAAGGGAAAAAAGAATTGCACAGCAATAGAACATTTTACACTGTCACTTCTGCTTGTGACCACTGGATGGCAGCAGAGACATTTGATGAAAGTATACTGATCATCTTTCACTATGTTCATTGGGGGGGGCTGGGCGGTGATTACCAAATCGGTCAGACGACTGCGCTCCAGGTTTATGTCCAGTTTTGTGTCGGCCCGGATCTGGTTGGTTTCATTCTGTAAAAGGAAAAACAGAAATATAGATAAAAAAAAAAAGGAAAAGGCTGCAATACTTACATTTTACCTTGGTTCCCCCTGGCTGCTTGCGCTTTTTCTCTCCAATGCTCCGTGTTGTGGGCGGGCCCTCGCCATCTTCGTGTATAAGGGCTATTGGTACGATATGTGACCACCAGCAGGACTGTGTTAAAGAGGCTTTGTCACACAGATGGAAGGGAGAATAAGAGAAGAAGTACTACAGCTCATTCGTTAAACCCCCCCCCCCCCCCCATCCACATGTGTCAAACACAAGGCCAGCAGGATGAATCCGGCCCTCCAGGTCAGTTCATGTGTCCCTCGCACCTCTCCTGCAGCTGCGGTGCCTCCCTCATCTCCGCCCCCACCACGTTTTAGCAGTCGGCATCAGAGAGGATGACAGAACTCCTCTTACAGATCCTGTGCTGCTCCATGCAGCCGCAGAGAGGCTTGTCTCTGCCCCTTCCGCCGTCTCTGTTGTCTGCAGCAGAGAGGCGGACAGAACTGCCCCTACAGGCAGGGCCACTGTTAGAAATCATGGGGCCCCATACAGCGCTTCTGATAGGGGCCCCCCCCCAACCATGCCTACACCCAACCTACCCCCAGCGGTGCAGTGTAAAAGCAGCACTGACTTTATCCGCCTACACCCCGTAAAAAAAGTCCCTTCTCTGCTTCCACCTTCTGGGCCCCTCTGTTGACATGATGGGGCCCAGGGAAATTTATTTTAAGCTCTTGTAAGCAAGTAGGAGTGATGGTTTGGTCTAGTAAAATCCATTTATTCATTTAGGCAGACATGAACAATAAAGCTGCCCTGGCCCCCCCTGTCTAGCTGATGGGGCCTGGGCCCAGTACAACAGGATCAGTTGTACTGCCTTATTAGCGGCCCTGCCTACAGGTCCTGTGCTTCTTTGTGCAGCCGCAGAGAGGCTCGTCTATGTCCCATCTCAGTTGTCGGCAGCAGAGAGGATGACAGAACTCCTTCAGATCCTGCGCTTCTCCGTGCAGCCGCAGAGAGGCTCATCTCTGTCCCCTATCCTGTCTCCCATCTCCGTTTTTGGCAGCAGAGAAGACAGAACTCCTCCTACAGATCCTGCGCTTCTCCGTGCAGCCACAGAGATGCACGTCTTTGCCCCTTCCGCCATCTCCGTTGTCAGCACCAGAGAGGAGGACAGAACTTCCCCTACAGATCCTGCACTTCTTTGTGCGGCGGCAGAGAGGCTCGTCTCTGTCCCCTATCCCGTCTCAGTTGTCGGCAGCAGAGAGGATGACAGAACTCCTTCAGATACTGCGCTTCTCCATGCAGCCAAAGAGAGGCATGTCTCTGTCCCCTATCCTGTCTCCCATCTCAGTTTTTGGCAGCAGAGAGGACGACAGAACGCCTTCAGATCTTGCACTTCTCTGTGCAGCCGCAGAGAGGCTTGTCTCTGTCCCCTATCCCATCTCCCATTTCAGTTGTCGGCAGCAGAGAAGACAGAACTCCTCCTACAGATCCTGCGCTTCTCCGTGCAGCCACAGAGATGCAAGTCTCTGCCCCTTCCGCCATCTCCGTTGTCGGCAGCAGAGAGGAGGACAGAACTGCTCCTACAGATCCTGCGCTTCTTTGTGCAGCGGCAGAGAGGCTTGGCTCTGTCCCCTATCCCGTCTCAGTTGTTGGCAGCAGAGAGGATGTCAGAACTCCTTCAGATCCTGCGCTTTTCTGTGCAGTCACAGAGAGGTACGTCTCTGTTGTCGGCAGCAGAGAGGAGAACAGAACTCCTCCTATAGATCCTGCAACTCCCCGTGCAGCCATAGCACCCCCTCATCTCGCCTCCCCTAGTCTCAGCTTTCAGCAGACTCTGGCAGCTGAGGCTAGCCCACCTCTGGTCCCCCTCCAGACCCTGCACTTACCGCTTCCTAGCTCCACCCCCAGGTTCTTCCCGGTATCAGCAAAAGTAAGGGGGAGGGGGGGCACTATGATGTAAGGGAGGGTGGGACTTGACTTATGGTGGGTGGAGCTCATGACATCTGTAAGGAGGCGTGGTGCTCTGGATAGTCTTACAAATACAACCGCCCTTTAAGGGCAACCATAATGCTGATGCGCCCCCCAATGAAACTTCAGCTCGACGCCCCTCCCCCAATGAGCGTTTCACTTGGGCAGTAAGGGGGCGGGGCCACTGCAAGGGGATTTTTTTTTTCTTGTACCCAGAGCTGGGCTTCAATGATCACTATCAAGTATTGAGGGCGCAATCGTAGATCGGTGCCAGAGACTTATTTTTTTCCATTTTGTGCATTACACACCAAAATGTGATTTTTTATTTTTAAAATTTTTTTTTTTTTTACATAAAAAAAAAAAAATGCATCTAATCCCCCAAAAAGTGATATAATTTATGGGATCAGATACCCCGTCACAAAGCCATTCCAGCTGTCTGTTTTTCATCCTTGTATTGAGGGATAAAAAAGGACTAGGATTTCTATGGACAAAAATATGAACAAAATAAAAAAAAAAAAAATATGGAGAAAATATGGACAAGACAAAAATAGGGACAACATCTGAACCAATATATAAACAAAATTTGGACAAAAAATATGGACACAAAAAAAAAAAATGGACAAAATATGAACAAAAAATATGGACAAAATTATGAACAAAAAATAGGGACAAAATATGGACACAAAAATAAATAAAAAAAATGGACAAAAATATGAACAAAAATAGACAAAATATGGACAAAGTAAAATATGGACAAAAATATGAACTGGAAAAAATATAGACTAAACATGGACAAAAAAAAAAAAAAATCGAGAAAATATGAACAAAAAAATAGGGACAAAATATGGACCAAAAGATGAACAAAAATATAGGTAAAAATATTAGACAAAGTGTGGACACAAAAAAATGGACAAAAAATACATAAAAAATGGACAAAAACATGAACAAAAATAGACAAAATATGGACAAAAATATGGACAAAAATATGGACTGGACAAAAATATAGATGAAACATGGACAAAAAAAAAAAATGGACAAAATATGAACAAAAAATAGGGACAAAATATGGACCAAAATATGAACAAAAATATAGACTGGACAAAAATAGACGAAACATGGACAAAAAAAATTTACAAAATATGGACAAAAAATAAATAAATAAAAAATCGAGAAAATATGAACAAAAATATAGACAAAATATGTCTGTTTTTAGGACCAATTCACACTATATTAACCAGCGACATGGTGAAACGTCCATCACCACAGGGATCCATAGCTGCACCATGTTAAGAAAGCTTCTACAAAACGAAAAAGAAATTGGGCACCACACTGCCCCTAGCGCAGCTGGCAACGCAGATCGGTCTGCAGTAGTGAATCGCGCCGGCCGCTCTGTGTTGCAGTGTGAACTGACCCTAAAACATCGTTTCCCTTGACAGGAGAAAATCAGAGTTAAAATATCATCTAAGCTGGATTTTTTTAAACTAGTTTAGCAGCATTTGGGCATTTATTTTAATCGGTCAGAATTTTACATTTATTCTGGCTATTGTTTAGAAGCATTTAGCGTTTTTTTCTGCCAAAACTCTGCTGCTCCTGGACACACTGGTAGGGGTTTTATTTTCCTGCCCCTAAACGCTGCTAAAAGTTTAGGTGTGTATGGACATATAGGCCAACACGCAGGGGAGTTTTAGAAGCAGGGGAAAAAAAACTCATTACGCCCCAGTGTGCCCGAGGCCTTAAATAGCAGAAGTTGCAAATTTTAATGCTGATGTTCATTAACCATATAACAGATATAATAAGGTGGCTCTTGGCTGCGCCAGATCACGTACTTAGTATGTGATCAGAGACTTGCAGGTAGGGGGCGCCCACGTGCTGCTGGCGACCTGGCCGTGCTGTGATTAAACACAGCAGATGTCAATCACTGGGTGCCGGCCAATGGATTATCACCAACACCTGGCGAGCGTCAGGAATGTACACAGGACAGGGCTCCACCTATGTAAACGGGGCAGAGCTCTGTCCTGTCAGTGGGGAAGTAATAGATTTTCTTTCCCTGCAAAGCACAGAATAAAATCCATGACTTCTCCTAGTAAAAGCACCTCCCACAGTACACCAAAACACTGGTTAGGCACATAGTTAACCCTTTGATTGCCTTAGAGGTTTAACCCCTTTCCAGCCGGTGTCATTAGTACAGTTACAGTGCATATATATTTTTTTTAGACATGTGCAATTTGTTTAGTTCCGAATTCGTTTTTTTAAAAACAAAATTTAGACAAATTAGTTAAATTGGAAATATCCAAATTTTCTAATTTGGAAATTAAAAAGAATGAAAATCCGAAATTTCAAAAGAACGAAAATCCTAAAGTTCAAAAACCCAAAAATTCTAAAATTCTAAATAACTATTAAATTCTAGGTATTGGAATTTCCTTTCAAAATTTGGCTGTTTATGAACATAACAAATATGAATTTATTCGAAGTTACGAATTATCCACAATAACGAATTCCGTATCTAAACTAATGTAACGTAACAAATGAATAATAAAATAATAATTAAAAAAAACATATTATTTATTATTATTAATTCGTTCCGTTACATTTGTTTAGATGCGGTATTAGATATTTTGGATAATTCGTAATTTTCGCATCGATTTGTATTCATTATGTTCACTAACAACCAAACCATCCATTTGAAAAGGAAATTCCAATACATATAATGTATTAGTTATTAGTTAGTTGGTTATTTCCAATTTTCGAATTTTTCAAACTTCCGAACTTCTGAATTTTCAAATTTTCGAATTTATGAATTTACGTATTCCGAATTTTCAAATTCCAAATTTATGAATTTCCGAATTATCAAATTTTTGAATTTTCAAATTTATGAATTTTACGAATTTTCAAATTTATGAATTTACGAATTATCGAATTTATGAATTTACGAATTCCCGGGCACCCAGGAGAGACAGGGACACATGGCAGGCAGGTGGTGGAAGCAGAAGATACACATGCATGTAGAAGTGATCAGTTTTATAGTACCCCAAATCACTTCTACTACAAAGTTGGGAGCTTAGTAAAACACACAAAAAAAATTAAATAAATAAATAAATAAATAAAACCACACAAAAAAATCAAAATAAAAAAGCAGGTCACTATTGGCCGTCCGTAATAGTTAGGACAGCAGCAGAGAAAGGTTAAAGGGCCTCTCCATCATGACAGTCATAGGCCAGTTTGGTCACTGGTGGTCAAATTACAAAAAAAACACGAGGGACCAGACATGGAATATACACGCAGAAGCGGCAGATACCCGCCACACCCTTAATCCTTCAAGAGATCAAAGATTTGACTTACTGCAAAGGTAAGTATTCTGTTGCAAGGGAGTTGCCCTTTTTTCCACAATACACAGCCCTGACAATCAGGGCAGAAGACCCAAGTTTCCTATACTGCAATTCAGGAATCATTACAGGTCTTGCCCCTCCCCCAGGCCTGTGACTGGACAGTGAACGGAGAAGCAGAATACTGGTGAGCTCATCTCTCGGTCACTCTGCTCCCTCCTTCTATCAGCATGTTCTTAGCACATGAGCACTGCAGCAAGAACAGAATTTCAGTACTTAAAGCGGGAGTTCCGCCGTTTTTTTTTTTTTTTTTAAGTCAGCAGCTACAAATACTGCAGCTGCTGACTTTTAAAATAAGGAAACTTACCCGCCCGCGATGTCGGCACCCGAAGCCGATCTCTCGATCGTCTCTCGGGTGCTGCCGCCGCCATCTTGGGTGTGGGAATCAGGAAGTGGAGCCTTGCGGCTTCACTTCCCGGTTCCCTACTGCGCATGTACGAGTCGCGCTGCGCAATAAGGATGGTCCCCTCTGTCTCTGGGATCCGCGTGTTTCCCAGCAGACAGCTGGGGACTCGCAGGAAGTGGCGTAAATATCCGCAGATTCTGCGGATATCTATGCCGGAAGTGGGTGCAAATACCTGTACTGTACAGGTACCTGCACCCCCCTCCCCCCTGAAAGGTGCCAATTGTGGCGCCAGAGGAGGGGGGGGGGTTCCAATGAGCGGAAGTTCCACTTTAGGGTGGAGCTCCGCTTTAATATTTGCATTTAAAAGCATACACGTGTGATCTTTAAATGAATGCAAAGCTGCAAATATTGCGCTCCTGATATCTGCCTGGAGTTTCTGCTTTGGATTGAACTTTAGTTGAGAGCCATGCTCAGCCTGTGTTCAGGATACAGCGGTAACCCACAGGAACACGGGGGGGGGGGTTCATTAGAAGATACTTATTGGTCAAAGATAAAGCATGGGGTGCCCCTTCGGCAGATGGTGCTGCAAGCAAAATGGCATCTCCTGGTCACCAGAACTAGGGATGGAGACCAAGGGGTGGACCCCTCAATGTTGCATATGACCCCATATAAATCATGCCACCTGCATGCTTTTCTGACCCACTGAACTACTTACCGAGAGCTGCTGCTTGACATGCTCCAGTTCAATCTTCATTTTCTACAAAGTAACAGAAAAGAAAGTCTTAAAATAAGACCCGGAAGGGGGTTTAATCATCTGTAGCCAGCCATTCCCCAACCAGTGTTCTGTGGAGCCTCCTCCAGGAGGTTGCTAGGGCTTCCATGAGTGAAGTAATTAAGTGCAAATAATTATAATTCGAGGGTGGTTGCGGATTCCCTTTATTTATTGCACCTATGTATTACCTTGCCTATTCCCCTTGTTAGCTAATATATTAAAACTCTGATCACGTGTTACTGTTGATATCACTATAATACAGGGGGTTCCCGGGTTACAAACAAGATAGGGACTGTAGGTTTGTTCTTAAGTTGAATCTGTTTGTAAGTCGGAACAGGTAAAACAAAATTTAAGTGTAGCTCCAGCCAAAAAATCTATTTTTAAGCTTTTTGGATAACATAGGGAAGGGTTATCACCTCTGTAACATTTGTTTAGCTGTCTGTGCCCCTGTACAGAAGATTTCACCTCACTTTCTGTCCCAATGATAATTAGATTTTTAAAATTTTGGGCTTATAGGGAAACAAGGATTGGTGATAAAGCATCAGTGGAGACACCTTTTTTCCCATATTAACTCTTACAGGAGAGAATTTCCCTTTCTCAAGGTAGATTTCCTCTTCGTTCCTGTTATCTCCCTCCGTTTGTAAGTAGGAGTCGTTTATAAGTCGGATGCTTGTAAGTAGGGGACCCCCTGTACAAGGTTAGCTATGAAAACAAGCACACGGCTTAATAAAACAAAGTCCTATTTATTTCCCAAGAAAGTAGGAAAACGCTAACATGAAAATACTAAAGAAAGATATTAAACAGCATATAACACTAGAACATATAATACAGGAATATCAAAAGATACTTATCCCAATACTTTCCTCAAGGTTTTCTTTCAAAGCTGGGCTCAGATGGCAACAGAGGAATAGACATGAGGCTTAGAACCATTAGGCAAGAGCCATCAGTGAAAAAGGGTAGAGGCAGAGGAGACTCTCTGACTCGTTCAGTCCTTTATGCTTTAATCATACACCATCCAGACCCAACCCCATTGCCATCTTATCTAAACTTTTGACAAATCACAGTACTTATGGGAATTATATTACTGTCCGTCCTGCTGTATTGGCCTCTAGGGGCAGCATTGTCCATGTCTATGTACATGTCTATGTATCTTCAATGCCTTTTATCTTTTGATCTTCTGTAGCAGGACATTCACCAATCATCTTGTCAGCTTGCCTGCATCAGATGATCCGTAACCAAGCACCATTCAGCCTTGATGGAGGTCTAATATGCTACAAAGCTTTGATGTGCAACTTGGTACATCCCAGACCTGGTATCAACCAGGAAGAACGTCAGACCTTTACCCTTTAACGCCATGGAACTACAAGTATCAGCATGGCTAAGCTTTGGGAATGGGAAACAGAAATGTAACGGATTTATGACAGATCCAATTCAAACTCTGCATAATACCAAAAACACAGTTACCAATAAACGCAGTAAAACTGACAAAGAAACTCCAGAAATATGGCATTAGACCATGTTGCCTTTCAACAATGAGCAACCAGAAATTTCTGCCTATCAGTTAAAGTGGTTGTAAAGGTATTTTTCTTAAAAATAACAAACATGTTATACTTACCTCCACTGTGCAGCTCGTTTGGAGTGGCCCCGAACCTAGTCTTCTGGGGTCCCTTGGCGGCTGTCTTGGCTCCCCCCCCCCCAAGTACTTCTCATTTTCACGCGAGCTCCCTCGCATGGTGAGAAGTACTTGCGGCGTGCTCCCGTGCTACAGCCGGCGGCTTTAGACGCTCACTGTATCACTCGCTCCGGAGCCCCGCATCATTGGATGTGATTAACAGCAATGCGAGCCAATGGCTGCTCTGCTTTAAATCCATCCACTTTAGCTAATCAGCGGCCAGGCTGAGCGGTGAAGAGGATATCGGAGGCGAGCTTGGGACTTTCGAGGGGTCAGGTAAGTAAAACGGGGGGGCTGGCACTGTGAGATGTTTTTTCACCTTAATGCATAGAATGCATTAAGGTGAAAAAATGTGTACCTTTACAACCCCTTTAAGTAACCACTGACATCAATGATCATTTTAGCTATCTGTAAGCGGAGCATTCTTGCCAATGACCACAAATGTAAGGAGCATTCTTCCCAGTATCCATCTCTCTATTGTACAGTGAGATACAGATATAGTAATAACTAGCAGGGATTCCCTGAGCCTGGAAAGTTATTTCAAGGATTCCTCCATGTTATGAAAGTTGAGAAAGGCTGCTCCAGAGATTTCTAGAGGTTCCTTAAGCTGTGGTTGATTGACCTCCCATTTAATGGTCCTGCATAGGTTCAGGGACCAACACTGGTGTCAGCGGCATGACACCAATGGATCCTTTTACCTAACCATAAGGGTGGCTTTTCTGACCACTACTGTAAGGGGGAATTTGTCCCACTGACCACCAATGAATTAGTTTTAGCAGGGGTTCACCAAAACGTTAAAATGATCTCAAAGGGTTACTCAGGGGTAAAAAGGTTGATAATGGCCGATCTAGGCACTAAAGGTATCGCAACACGAACACACAGCATGCCTTCGATAAAGCATAAGCTATTTTTGAAGAAAATTCCCAGTGTGATGATTATTGGTTTCAGGTGCTTCTTGTTATGGGGTTCGCAATGATGACTGTAACAACAAAACAAAAAAAGTATCCCCCTACACCAGGGATATGCAATTAGCAGACCTCTAGCTGTTGCAAAACTACAAGTCCCATCATGCCTCAGCCTCTGGGTGTCATGCTTGTGGCTGTCAGAGTCTTGCAATGCATCATGGGACTTGTAGTTCTGCAACAACTGAAGGTCCGCTAATTGCATATCCCTGTCCTACACCCCCTCCACCTAAAACTGAACCCTGGGTTGACCCTTAAAAAAAAAAAACAGATCCCGTTCCCTTAACCACTTAAGGATCGAGCCTGTTTTTCAGACTTGGTGTTTACAAGTTTAAAACAGTTTTTTTTGCTAGAAAATTACTTAGAACCTTCAAACATTATATTGTTTTTTTTTTTCTAACACCCTAGAGCAGTGATGGCGAACCTTGGCACCCCAGATGTTTTGGAACTACATTCCCCATGATGCTCATGCACTCTGCAGTGTAGTTGAGCATCATGGGAAATGTAGTTCTAAAACATCTGGGGTGCCAAGGTTTGCCATCACTGCCCTAGAGAATAAAATAGCGGTCATTGCAATACTTTTTTTCACACCGTATTTTGCGCAGCGGTCTTACAAGCACACTTTTTTTTGGAAAAAATTCACTTTTTTGAACAAAAAAATAACACAACAGTAAAATTAGCCCATTTTTTTTTATATTGTGAAAGATAATGTTACACTGAGTAAATTGATACCCAACATGTCACGCTTCAAAATTGCGCCTGCTCGGGGAATGGCGTCAAACTTTTACCCTCAAAAATCTCCATAAGCGACATTTAAAAAATTCTACAGGTTGCACGTTTTGCGTTACAGAGAAGGTCTGGGGCTAGAATTATTGCTCTTGCTCTACCGATCGCGGCGATACCTCACAGGTGTGGTTTGACTACCGTTTATATATTCGGGCGTTACTCACATATGCGTTCGCTTCTGCATACGAGCTCGTCAGGACTGGGTGTTTAAAAAAAAAAAAAAAATTCTTATTTTACTTGATTTTATTTATTTTTACACTGTTTAAAAAAAAAAATAAAATTGGATCACTTTTATTCCTATTACAAGGAATGTAAACATCCTTGTAATAGAAAAAAGCATGACAGGTCCTCTTAAATATGAGATCTAAGGTCAAAAAGTCCTCAGATCCCATATTTGGACTTAAATGCAATAAAAAAAAAGAAAAATGTAATTTGAAAAAAAAACGTGCCTTTAAGAGGTATGGGCGGAAGTGACGTTTTGACGTCGCTTCCGCCCTGCTATGGTATAGAGACGGGTGGGGGCTTTCTTAGCCTCACTCATCTCCATATCACAGACAAGACAGGTCCCGAAAGCCTCCGCTGTCTTCTATCACGTCTATCGCCCTCTTCTATCACCTAAAAAAACCTAGTTGATCCTGCCGGGCTATGCCCTCCCCCCTGTAAACTGACCACGGTCTATCATGGCTGCTGGGCCCTGACAGTTTACGTGCTTCTGTCATCCGCAGACCTGCTCTGTAATTCCCCTCCCTGCCTGTCAGCTACTCTGTGCCACTATGCTCCCCGCTCCTTCCCTTCTTGCTGCCATCATAACTGTACTACTAACATCCCATCCCCTCTGTTAGCCAACATTATCTTTCCCAGTGTCTGTGCTGCTGCTGCAAAAAAAAAACCTGTAGATTATACTTTATTGTATATCAGAGCGTCTCCCGAGGCTCACGTGACTCTTCGGTTCTCTCTCCTCTGTGTCTGACGTCAGCAGCAGTGCTCGGCCCCACCCACTATAGCTGTCAGCCGGGCAGAGGAGAGAGCTGAGGAGTCATGTGAGCCTCAGAAGATGCTCCGATATAAGGTATAATCTGCATTTTTTTCTTTTTTTGCAGCACAATCACTGGGATAGATAATGATAGCTAACAGAGGGGGTAGGCTATTTGTACTACAGTGCTTTAACGGTCATCTGAACCCTAATATTACCATAAGCTGAACATTATATTCTTGCACCTTCATCCTCACAGCAGTCCCAATTCCAGCACAAGGAAAACATTTCTTCTCCTCAGATCTATTTTTCAGTATGTTTGAAATCATACTTCATCTTGCTGACCATGTTGTGTATCACGTCTCCAGTCTCCGACCGCCTCCCGCGTCATGTCTCCAGTCTCCGACCGCCTCCCGCGTCATGTCTCCGTCCGTCTCCCGTGTCATGTCTCCAGTCACCGACCATCTCCCGTGTCATGTCTCCAGTCACCGACCATCTCCCTTGTCATGTCTCCAGTCTCCGACCGTCTCCCTTGTCATGTCTCCGACCGCCTCCCGCGTCAGGTCTCCAGTCTCCGACCGCCTCCCGCGTCAGGTCTCCAGTCTCCGACCGTCTCCCGTGACATGTCTCCAGTCTCCGACCGTCTCCCGTGACATGTCTCCAGTCTCCAACCGTCTCCCGTGACATGTCTCCAGTCTCCAACTGTCTCCCGTGTCATGTCTCCAGTCTCCGACCATCTCCCATGTCATTTCTCCAGTCTCTGTCCATCTCTTGTATCATGTCTGCAGTCTCTGACCATCTTGTGTATCATGTCAACAGTTTGACCATCTCCTAGATCATGTCTGCAGTTTCTGACCATTTCTTTTACCGTGCCCATAGTCTTTGACTATATTCTGTTGTGTGTCTGCTGTCTCTGATAATGAATGCACATGCTTAGTGTACAAACCCAGTGTGCCTCAGTGGCAGTGTAAAATCATTCCAGTGGGCATGCCGAAACAAAGACGAAGAGCAAAGATGTCGACTCTGGCAAGGAAACTCACAGACGTCGCACAACTGGAAGGCTGGAGAGTATTGCAGATTTTCATTCCAATTTAACAACTAAAACACATTGAAGCCTTTGGAACTGTTGGGCAGAAAGCTGGAGTCTGTGTGCTGTGTCCGATGTACCCTGTGAGGGTAAGCTATTACCTTCGAAAAATAAATAGCAATAAAAAAATAAATAAAAAAAAAATCAAATGCCATTCACTTCTGGATTTACCTGCAGCTTCTTGAAGCTCAGTGTACAGTAAAATCATTCATTTTCAGTATAGAAGAGGAGCCGGTACAAGACTGAAGGGAAGGCTGGAGGTCACCTTTAAATTATATACTTATAAGCTTCCAAAAATGAATTAGAATAAATAAACGATATGACTTAAACTCAAAAAGTTTGAAGCCAAGGTCACCAGTAACAGCACAGAGTCCGCTAGGACCCAAATCCACTTAAGATGCGATTGTGGGACAAATAACCGGCTTTGCCAACTCAAATATCTGTGAGAGCGTTGTAAACCGTTAAAGAAGGAAAGGGAAGGCTGGAGGCAAGCTTTCCGAAGGGGATAGAAGGAGAAGGACACGTATTTCCTTACACTTGATTATTTTGAACACAGGAAAGTTTGAACAATCACCTCATTTTCTGCCCGGAGGGTGGCAAATTCGCTTTTCTCCAGAATCACCATGTCTTTCCTTATAGAGTCCAAGTGAGCCATGATCTGCTGGATGGTAATTTCCTGTAAAAGACGAGGATAATATTTATCATGACCAAAGAAAAATGGAACACCAACCAAAATGTATATATATATATTTTTTTTAACCCCTTCATGCCAACGTAACACATATATACGGCCTCACTGGACTGGGCTTTTTTTTCCATATCTGTCTTTGTGCTGAGAGCGCGCAGGACAGCACGCTCCTAGTACAGAGACCGGGCTCTCAGTGGCAGCCCAATCGGGACCTGGATCCCCCCCCCCCATTTAGGGTACCTGATCACTGTGTTAGCCACTCATTGGCTACCACAGTGATCAGTCACTGTGAATCTGGCCCCTGTGTTTCTCTCTCCGTGAATGGAGGGGAGAGATGCATTCTATAGATCACTTTCCTTGCAGAGAGAAAAAGAATTATGTAAAATAATAATAAAAAAATAAAAATAAATACTGTATATAGTACAGTAGAGTATAAGCCGACTTTTTCAGCACATTTTTTATGCTGAAAAAGCCCCCCCTCGGCTTATACTCGAGTGAGGGTGCAACCTCACTATGCCCATCTGCAGCTGTACCTTTGATGACACAGCGGGAGACCCTCGCTGTCTTGGTTATGCAGTCTGTTTCGGCAGCCGTCCACTATAACAAAGCCCCGCCTCCTGCTCGTCCGTGTTAGATGGGACACGGATACAATGCTGAGAAACTGAACGGACGAGGAGGAGGCGGGGCTTTGTTACAATGGACGGCCACCGAACAGACTGCATGACACAGCGGGAGACACCCGCTGTTTTGGTTATCAAAGGTACAGCTACAGATGGGCACAGAGTGAGGCTGCAGATGGGCACAGAGTGAGACGGCAGATGGGCACAGTGAGGCTGCAAATGGGCATTGTTTACCCAGTAGCTTCTGCATTTCCTACCCTCGAGTCAATAAGTTTCCCATTCTCTTGTGGTAAAATTAGGTGCCTCTGCTTATATTCGGGACGGCAAATACTTGAGTATATATAGTAATATAGGTAGATCAAGGTTTGATCTTGGTCAGTGCCAGGGTTAGTGTTTGGGTCAAGTTTGGCTCAATAGTCAAAGGTCATGGTCAGTATAAAGCTCCTGAAATATGCCTAATCTGCAATCCCAGTGTGAAAGCCTGAGTGCATTCACACTGGGGCGCTGCGCTGGCAGGATGTAAAAAAAAAAAAAAAAAATGTCCTGCAAGCAGCTTCTTTGAGGCGCTCTAGGAGCGGCGTCTATCACGGATGAGGAGGAGGCAGGGCTCTGTGAAGCCCTCAGACGTTTGTTAGAGAACCTTTCATGAAGGAGAAGGAACACACCAAACAGAGAGCCAGAGCTACAACGGAATGGTTTAGATCAATGCATATTCATGTGTTATAAAGGCCCAGTCAAAGTCTAGACCTAAATCCAATCGAGAATCTGTGGCCAGACTTGAAAATTGCTGTTCACAGACGCTCTCCATCCAATCTGACAGAACTTGAGCTATTTTGCAAAGAAGAATGGGCAAAAATGTCCTTCTCTAGATGTGCAAAGCTGGTAGAGACATTCCCAAAAAGACTTGCAGCTGTAATTGCAGTGAAAGGAGGTTCTACAAAGTATTGACTGTGGAGCGCTCAATACAAATTTGTACACCACACTTTTCACATATTTATTTGTAAATACATTTTAAAAAACATTTATCATTTTCCTTCCACTTCGTGTTGGTCTATCACATAAAATCCCAATAAAATACATTTACGTTTTTGGCTGTAACATGACAAAATGTGGAAAACTCCAAGGGGTATGAATACTTTTTCAAAGCACTGTATATATTTATTGCATTTTGTACAGGTGGTTGGATGCATAGTGGTGCTGCTTCCTATAGTATATACAGGGCTTTTTTTTCTCAAATAGGTGCAAGAACTCAACCATGCCCGCCACACTCACATACCTGCCAAATGGCATCAAATAGCTCAACCCCCTCCCTCCACTGCCCTCATCTTCTCTCCCCTCCTTAAAAGCTCCACCATCTGTCATATGTCTTACCTTTGTTGCAATATTAAGCTGAAACACCTATCCGGCTGTAGTACCTCCCAGCATACTATACTATACTACATTCACCTGCAAGGGAGATCATGCAGTAGGAGCATCAACAACTGGTCACCAGGGAAAAAATGGAGACCACAGAGGGTGCAGCCTACCACGCACCCTCTCCTGCCCGTGACTGCACTGAACCCTGGGCATCTGTTCTGTATGTCCCTTGTCCTGTCCGGCACTCAGTGGGATCTGCGCAGGAGCTACTGGGAGATAAGTCATCACTTGTAAACGTAGAAGCTGGACTTCAGTGTTACCAAGTGATAGTGGTGAGCGGGGAGCAGAAGACCTGAGCCGGAGGTGGTGGAACTGAGTTCCCCCTAGTTCCTGCTGAAAAAAAGCCCCGAGTATATAGGAGTAATAGGGGGGTTTATACAATCTGATACTGCAGAAAGTTTTTTCACATTTACATATGATCTTTGCCACATCCCTCTACCACACCTACCTGGGACCAGGGTGGTCACTTCATTTATCTTATTTTTCTATCACTATTTGTATATCAGCCCCTATACCGTCCCTCAATATCTTCTATCTCCTTCTTTATTCATAGTTGTACAAGGTCACCTTTAAATCCTTGATTTTATGCAGGCTAAACTTAGCTATTTGCATCTATTTATATAATCTAGAATAATTGACCTAGCATTTACCTTGATTTACAATGCACACACACAAAAAAAAAAACACGATTATGCCCTAGTAGGCAGAATGACACGGTGCCACACATGACAGGCTTGCGTTGCTGTAAAATAACGCCGCACATTATTGAAATATTTTGATGATTATGCATGTGAATGAATGCACCAGTGGTTCAGCAATAAAAGAGAAATTGCATAATTAAAGGCCGTCATATGGGCAAATTATTCAAGATGCTTCTTCAGTGAAAAGCAGGTACCCTTTAGTTTCTTTCTGCGGGAGCTCAATATGGAAATGTCCATTTACAGCTCTGAAGTTGGTGCCCAACTCTCCTCCAATACACACACATGCTGTTCTCCTCTACCCGGCTTGCTGCAACTAAATCTTAAAAGCGGAGCTCCACCCTAAAGTGGAACTTCCGCTCATCGGAACCCTCCCCCCCTTCCGGTGCCACAATTAGCCCCTTTCAGGGGGGAGGGGGGGGGGTGCAGATACCTGTATAATACAGGTATTTGCACCCACTTCCGGGCATAGATAGCCGCAGAATCTGTGGGTATTTACGCCACTTCCTGTCCCTTCCCCGCTGTCTGCTGGGAAACACATGGATCCCAGAGACAGCAGGGACCATCCGTATCGCACAGCGCGACTCGCGCATGCACAGTAGGGAACCGGGAAGTGAAGCCGCAAGGCTTAACTTCCTGATTCCCATAGTGAAGATGGCGGCGGCAGCACCCGAGCGACAGATTGGCTTTGGGTGCCGACATTGCGGGCGCGCTGGGCGGGTAAGTGTCCATATTTTAAAAGTCAGCAGCTGCAGTATTTGTAGCTGCTGACTTTAAAAAAAAAAAAACGCTTTAAGTTTATTTAAGTAGAGGGGGCCATAGATAGTATTCATAGGTATAGTTTATAATTACTGAGCTATCCCCAAAATATATTGACACCAAATATGCGATTGAAAGCAAGAATAATAAACGTAAACGTCTGCGACTTTGCTGAAAGACAGAAACATCAATAAACAATTTTCCAATATCAAGCCGCGCTGTAAACTAAAAAAGGTGACACATATGATACCGTGACCTTATACATATGAAACAGTGAAATATATAATTGATCAAATAGTGAATGATTAATAGTGCATTCAGATTGATAGCCGGTCTCCTCCGTGCAAACATCACACACACACACACACACACACACACACACGCGACACCCGAGAGCAGTGATAAAAGAAAAGAGTCTGCCTTCCACCTCCGCACAAACTGCCTCTTACCGGTTCCTATGGATCTCTTAATTATAGGCACATGCCCCAGGACGACGTCAGGTGTGACAAAACGCGCAGGGAGGAGCGACGTGCTGATGTCACCACGATGCACGGAAGTCTTGGAACCACGGGCTGTTACAGAGAGCCAGCCGGCTTAATTCTTTACTCTGCATATGATGTTTTTACATAAATGTAAGTGCAATACCTTTTACCTTTTTTATAAAATAATTACTGTATGGTTTTGCGCTATGGAAGCTCTTTTATTATTCTTTTCTGGGAAATATCTGCTATAAACCTCCTTGAGCCACATACCCCTGCAAAGGCGCTGGAATCTTGACTGTGAGCAAGCAAAGGCCCGAGCTGGGTATCAAGTCACAGGCGCATACGATCTCCTATAATTAAGAGATCCATAGGAGCCGGTAAGAAGCAGTTTGTGTGGAGGTGGAAAGGCAGCCTCTTTTCTTTTATCACTACTCTTGGGTGTCTTGTGTGATATTTGCACGGAGGAGACCGACTCTCAATCTGAATGGACTATTAATCATTCACCATTTGATCAGTTATATATTTCACTGTTTCACCTGTAAAAGGTCACAGCATCATGTGTCACTATTTTTCTAGTTTATAGCGCGGCTTGATATTGGAAAATAGATAGTATACAGCCTGAGGTCCAAAGCATACAGAAAGTCAACCTGTGCTTAGCCCATGAGAAAAAAAAGGTTCCCTTGACTTCAGCTCATCACAACTGTACACCTTAACCCTGCCACTTTGGGTAGACACCAAGAGCAAAAGAGGCATAACCCTACCCTACTGCTGCCCTGCCTGCCATGTAATGTCGCGTACACACGATCGGACTTTCCAGCAGACTTGGTCCGGCAGACCAGAATCGGTCAGACAATTCGATCGTGTGTGGGCTCCAGCGGACTTTTTTTCCCCAAAAGTCCAAAGAACCTAGAAATAAAACATGTTTTAAATCTATCCGACGGACTAAAAATCTGGAAAACCGTTCGTCTGTGTGCTGCTCCGACGGACCAAATACGACGCAAGGGCAGCTATTGGATACTGGCTATTGAACTTCCTTGTTTAGCACCATTTACGTCATTACGTTTAAAATGAAAGGACTTTCGAACGGACTTAGTCCGGTCATGTGTGGCCAAGTCCGTTTAGTTCACAAAGTCCATCGGACCTCCGCCGAACGTCCGTCGGACCTAGTCCGTCAAAAAGGTTGGTCGTGTGTATGTGGCATTACAGTGCTGGTGCTTGGTGACTGGGGCACGGTCACATCAGGATGGGGAGATTGTTCTCAACTTGGTGTAAGCTCCAACTAGAGTGCTTCCTCGTCTCCCTCCCAGTAGCCAAAGGTGATGAAAGGTAAGTATGTGGAGTTAAAGAGGAAGTAAACCCTGATGAGTTTACTTCCTCTTTCATTCCCTGGAAAGGTAAAGCATAATGGGCTACTATGCATTGCATAGTAGTCCATTATGTGTCACTTACCTGACACAGGAGCCAGCGAAGTCACCGCTGACCCCTTTAGTCCGGCGCATCCATCTTCTTGGTGGGTCTCCCTGCTCCGCCGCTGTCATTCGGCGAAGCCACGATGACGTCACTCCCGCGCATTTGCACGGGAGCCGCCACTCGCGGCATATTGCCATTGACAGCGGCGCGCTCAGTGCGCCGCTGTCTACGGTGCATGCGCCGTAGACAGCAGTGCCTGTCTTTTGGCAAATATCTCCTAAACCGTGTAGGTTTAGGAGATATTTCTTGGACCTGGGGCAAGATTAAGGCTTACCTGTAGGTCAAAGTTGGTTGTAAGGGTTTACAACCACTTTAAGGATGGACGTTAAAGTGATATTAAAGCTGTATGTCATACTTACCTGCTCTACGCAGGGGTTTTGCACAGAGCATCCTGGATCCTACACTTCGAGTCTCCTACCAGTGCTCCTGGCCCCTCCCTCCTGCCGAGTGCCTGGGGCTGCTTGCTCTGGGGGCACCAAGGAATGCTCGCTCCCAAGCCGCTGCTCTGCTGTGTATGTCCATACACACACACACACACACACACACACAGAGCCTTGGTTCGGCCCCGAACCCTCTCTCTCTCCTCAATGGCTCACTGGCTGTGACTGACAGCAGCGCCATTGAACCCCATTGAAGTCTATGGGACTCAAACGTTCAAAATAAAAAGTGATCATTTTAATGGCTAATATGCAAGTTATTGTCCTAAAAAGGGTTTGGGGACCCGACTCCTGCCCCAAGGGACATGGATCAATGCTAAAAAAATTTTTTTTAAAACTGCAGTTTTTTTTCAGCACTGATTTTAATGACTATTAAAGTTGGGAAAAAAGTGAAATATTCCTTTAAATATCATGCCTGGGGGGTGTCTATAGCATGAGTGTGAAATGGCATGTGTTTCCCATGTTTAGAACAGTCCCTGCACAAAATGACATTTAACAGAAAAAAAGTCATTCAAAACTGCTTGCGGTTTTAATGTAATATCTGGTTCCAGCAATACAGATGAAAATCATTGAGAAAAATGGCATGGGTAGCCCCCCCCCCCCCCATTACCAGCAACTTTGGGTCTTGTACGGATATTAAGGGGAACCCCGTACCCATATTAAAAAAAGGAAAGGCGGTTTTTAAGCTCTTTGGAAAACATAGGGAAGGGTTATCACCCCTGTATAATTTTTTGGGCTGTCCGTCTTTTTTTATCTCCCTTCCTGTTGTCTCCTTCCGTTTGCAAGTAGGAGACGTTTGTAAGTTGGATGTTTGAAAGTTGGGGCCTGCCCTATATGCTCTGCAGAAATGGCGGAACAAGGTGTTGGTGTTGCCACAACCCTGTAAGCCCTCAAAGTGACTCTTGGTGGGCGCTGGAGCGCCCTGCTGCGAACAATTATATTAAGAATTGTAATTACATGCCATTGTTAAACAGTGGTAGAAAAATTGGGCCTTTGGTGGTGGTGGTGGTGCTGGTGCCACAACACTATAAGTCCTCACAGTTAATCTCAGTGGGCGCAGGAACGGGCCCTGCTGTGAAATATTATATCAAGAATTGTAATTACATGTCCCTGTTAAACAGGGGCTGAAAAATTGGGCCTTAGGCACTGGTGCCACGACACTGCAACCTCTCCCAGATACTCTAGTTGGAGTGCAGGAATGAGCCCTGCTGCAAAACATTGCATCAAAAATTGTAACTACATGCTCCTGTTAAACAGGGGCTGAAAAATTGCCACTGGTGGCGTCACCCAGAACCAAAAATGTTCCTCCAAGCTATCAGCAGGAACACTGTCTGGATAAAGGGGGCCTTGAGAGGCAAGGAAGTCCTCCTCTTCCTGCCTCTGTTCTGCCTCAAGTGCCCTGTCCATTATTCCACACAGCATATGCTCCAACAGGTGGACAAGAGGTACAGTGTCACTGATGCATGCACTGTCACTGCTCACCATCCTCGTGGCCTCCTCAAATGGTGACAGGACAGTGCATGCATCCCTGATCATGCCCACTGGCGTGGTGAAAAAAAACCGAGCTCCCCAGAGCCTTCAAAACGCTGGGCATCCTCCTGGAGCATGTACCCAACACTGTGCTCAAACAGTTCGGGGGACTCCCCAGGAGGACATGGTGGGTCTAGGGAAGGAGTGACTGATGACATTGAGATGAGGGAAGAGGACACGTTGGCAGCTGCTTTGCTAGTACCCTGAGCCTGGGTGAGAGAGGATGAGGAGGATGAGGAGGGCTTGGTCATCCACTCTACCAAGTCTTCGGCGTGATGCGGCTCAACACGTCCAGCTGCCAAAAATAAGGACAAGCGTGTCCCTTGGCCACGTGCTGATGACGATGCACCGTGTCCACGACCAGCACTGTTGCCTCTAGACACAGAGCCTGCTTGCTCTCTTTTATTGGCTCGTGACTGTCTGCCTCTCCTTGTTGGCCTTCCAGACATAGTAATGGCCTGCAGGGAGATGGGAAAACCAGCAATTGGGTAGCTTTAGGTGCACACTGAGCATATGACACAGTACACCGACTGTAACTACTGCAGCTGCCTGCCTGTGTTACAGAAACAGAACAACACCAGCAATAAGGGGTAGCTTCAGGTGTATAATGTGCAGGAGGCACACTACACCTACTGTAAATGCTGCAGGTGCCTGCATTACAGAACACCAGCAATAAGGGGTATCTTCAGGTGTATACTGTGCTGGAGGCACACAACACCCACTTTAACAGTGCTAGGTTCATAAGAAAAGAACACACTGTCCCTGCCTATCCTGCTCTCTCTCTCTGAAAGCCGCAACACACTACACAAGGCGACCGCGCTGGCGGCCTTATAGAGTGTGGGGCGTGTACTAAAGCCCCTGAGCTATAATTGGCCACAGGCAACCTGTCTGTGGCCAATTATGGCTCTCCTCGCTGCCGGCGCTGTGATTGGTCAAGCATGCGGGGGTCACAGTGCATGCTTGGCCAAAGATGAGCCAGCAATGCACTGCGATGGCGTAGTGCATTGTGGGCCATTTACGCCACACGAATATGGTGCGAACGGTCAGTAGTTCACAGCGCCAATAAAATATGACAGGCTTTATCAGGCCCTAACACAGGTGTTCTGTTGTATCCCATCAGGATTTTAACAACATCTACTGCTCAAGTTGCTGAGGAAGGAGGTGGCGTTTCCCCTGGAATGCATTGGTTGTATTTGATGCTCTTACCCAATAAACATTTCAAAAAGACCTTCAGGTGACATGGACTTTTATACTAGGTGTTCCCTTCTACCCATCCCAGAACTTGCCATCTTTTGTTATGTTCAGAGAGGTAGCAACCTTGGCCCAGAACAAGGTCCACCTAAGCCAGCCTCTCCCTTTTAAATACTGAGGAACCCTTAATTTAACTTTCTGGTCTCAGGGAACCTCTGCTTATAAATTACTAGATCTACAATTCGTGATATATTATCATGGTGGTCAGTGGCAATTGTGCTTTTTATATCTCTGGTCAGCGGGAAGAACCTCCCTTACAGATAATTAAAAAGATCAGTGGTCTCATGGGTTACTTATCTGAGAGGCAGAAGTTGCTCGTTGCTCAAGGAACCTCTATTAACCTCTGAAGGAACCCTGTTTGAGAAAGGCGACCTATACTATACCTGCTTGATGGATCAACTCCTTTGAACAAAGATGCCTTCCATCAGAACCAAGCCTCCCAACTAAATTAGTCCAGCTATCACACACACACATATTAAAATAAAAAAAGGGAAGGGTACAAGGATACACAGATGGCTAGGAAGCGGCAGCCTTCCTATTATATTTAACACCTATGTTGGTGAAATGGTGCCAACACTCGCTTCTTCGGCATATGTTAAATGCGGTGAAGGCTCGCGTAGCGCTGAGTTCGGAAGCAGACCACTGCACCATCTATCTAGCTGTGGAGACTTTGATGGCTTCAGCTAATCATAGGGAGGATCGATGCCACAAAACCTGGTTCTACTTCATGGAATTCACGTGCTCCTCCATTATCAAGCCATCAGGCTCTCAGGCATAAGACATGTTATATCCTCGCCAGGCCCCTCTGGGGGTTTCCAAGTTTTGATTTCAATCATACTACCCCTGGTTACTGCATAGTCTCCTCCCTTGCCCCCACCCCCCCTGGCCACTCCTTATTCTTGACTCATCCCCTCCTCTCTTCTTCTGTTTTTTAATCCTTTTTTGGTTTTTGCCATTCTTGTCTGGTTTTGGGCATATATGAATATATGTTTGTGCATGCAGGGATAATCTCCTGAGGCCAGTTTGACGTACAAACATTCACTCAATAAACCTGCTCTTAGACCTGTTGCTTTGACTTTGACCCTTGGATTCATTACTATACGCAGAATGCACTGTTCAGACTAATTGTTGGTGTAGAGTTGATGTCTCCTCAAGAAGCTCTATTATGCCGTTTATGAAAATCTTTTTTTTTTTAAATATATGGCTTGTTACATATTTGCCTGTTGAGACTGCATCTCCTGTGGTGTCTTAGGGGGTCCAGGAAAAGAAAAAAGCTCCTTGCTACAATAATTGTTGCCGCTTGGTAGTGCTGCAGTATGGATGAAAATGTCATCCTAGGCCAACAGTACCTGAAGAATGCCGGAAAAGACCTGTCTGGGTCCCTTCAATCAGGTAGTTACATATAACCCCTTTGCGGCAAGGCCACTTTTTCCATTTTTTCAAACAGGCATTATGACCGTAAAAATATACCAGAAACTCCCCCAAACCATTTCTTTTCTGAGGACCATAAAAAAAAAAAAAAAAAGATAATGCATAACCTTTTATGTTTTTTTTTTTTTTCTCCCAAGCTTTAGGTTATCAATGTGAACTTGTTTTAAAAGCCTTGTTTTTGATACATGGAGGAAGACATTTTCCTTACATATGCAGGCAGCAGACACAGATCAGGGATAGAGCGTCTCCAGTCTACATCTGTCCTGGTCCCTGGAGCCAGGGACCTTGGGGCTATGAATCAGCAAATGCTCCCTACTTGGTTCCTAAGGGCTCAGTCTCACTACTGCAATATATAATGCATAGAGCAATGTTCATTGCAGTAATATGCTATGCCAAGCACTTATACACGTCTTGCTCTGCATTTGATGGAATGCTATTCAATGGTACAATGAAAGGTAATGTACCAATATACTATACCAGGGGTCTCCAAAAAAACTTTTCAATAGGAAGGCCACATCGTATATTTTACAAATATTCGTAGGCCAAAACACTTAAAAATTTAAATGAATGAATATGTTTTACAGTTTATTAAGAGTTTTTTTTTGTTGTTATCAGCATGATATGATTTAGAACATAAAAAAACTAAATAAAAAACAAAAAAAACACAAACAAACCGTAAAACCAAGCAAAAAAATAAATAAAAAACATAACCCCCTAATGCCGTGTACACACAAGTGGATTTCCTTCAGAAAAAACTTGAATGGTTTTTCCTACAGAATTCCGCTCAAGCTTGGCTTGCATACACACTGTAAAGGTAGGTCCTTGCTCTGTTAGGTGCTCGATTTCCCTCTTCCTATCTCGCCTAGGCCGTGGTCTGGATAAACTTGGGAGTCCCATTCACTGGTGAGATAATCAAGGCACATACACGAGATGTATGTGAATAATGATTACGATTTAATGTTTTGAATACAACAGGTTATATGCTGAAACAGTTGGGGTGGCGCCCTGTGGAGTAGCCAATCAGGGATCCGCTCGTAGCTATACACCAAGCTTTTCCTAGTAACAGGTTTATTGACAGAACAAGCAAAATAAGCAGAAATTGTCTTCACGGCAAAGCACGTCATTAACCTTCACACGAGATAAGAATAAGACTACGATATTCAACAATATTGTGCTAATAGTCTGTGGTCCAGACGTTCTAGGTCATAGACGCAGTTAAGAGAATATAAGATAGTTGCATATCTTGGCTTTCTCTGTACAAACTCTCGCGGCCAAGGGCATTCTAAGAAAATGGCATATTCTCCAAATAGCAAGCATCTATGTCTTAGTAGTTAGAATTCTAGCTTGGTCATACAAAGTTTAAAATGGATGACAGTATAACAAAATGGAGACTTGTTAATCCTTATACACACCGTCACACAAAAGTAGTCTGAGCTTTCGACCGTCAAGAACGCAGTGACGTTCAACACTACGACGAGCCGAGAAAATGAAGTTCAATGCTTCAGAGAACGTGTCGAATTGTTCCAGAGCATGCGTAGGAATTTTGCATGTCGGAATTGGTACAGACGATCAGAACTTTTTCCGACTGAAAAATTGAGAACCTTCTCTCAATCTTTTGCTTGCGGGAATTCCACCAGCAAAAGTCCAATGGAGCATACATACGGTCGGAATTGACCAAAAGCTCACATCGGACTTTTGCTGGCGGAATTTCCGATTTTCTGTACGGGGCATTAGAGTCCCCATCAGAGCTCCCCTTACATCAAAGTTGTCATCAAAGTCCCTCCTTACATGAGAGTCCCCATCAGTATCCCCGTTGATATCAGAGTCCCTCTTTACACGAAAGTCCCCATCAAATTCCCTCCTTAAACGAGGGTCCCCATCAAAGTCCCTACTTAAAAGTGGAAGTAAACCCATCGATTTAAACAGATAAAAAAAGGCATGCCGGGAATGCTGACTGCACATTGGCTGTGTTCTCAGCCAAACTATCAAACCATCCAATGGCTGGTGTCATAACGAATCACATCTGCAGCACCATAGCAGTTGAAGATTAAACAGAGACAAAGATGGCAGCTTCCTTGGCTGAAAATGATAGGGGAGTTTACTTCCACTTTAAACAAGAGTCCCTGTCAAAGTCCCTCCTTAAACGAGTGTCGCCATCAAAAGTCCCTCCTTAAACAAGTGTCCGCATCAAAGATCGTCCTTAAACGAAAGTCCCCATTAGTGTCCCTCTAAAGAAGGAGGAACCCCCTAGGGGTGGGACTTTAAAGGCACTACCACATAAAGGTTGTAGAAACATTTTTTTATTAAATTTACTGAAAATATCATACATAAAAAATAAATATATAACACATAGCCATGGATGCAATGGAATATACAAAAAATTGCAAAGGGGAATGATACAACTTCCTTAACCCACCAACGCTTCAGAGATGAATTGTTGTCTCCTTCATCAGGGGTTTTCACAGGGAGTACAGTATCTATGGAATTTAAATATAAAGTAGTCAGCCAACAAACCCTAATAATGCTACATAATCATAGAATAATACGGGCATAACACTACTTACATCATAATCACTTAGAAAGTACACTTGAGCATCCATAGAGATTAAAAGAGGAAAAAACATTGTGCTTGACACAATGTTTTTTCTTCTCTTTTAATCTCTATGGATGTGCAAATGTACTTGCCAAGTAATGATGTATGATATTTCCAATAAAATTGAATAATTTTTTTCTATAACTATTATATGGTAGTGCCTTTAAATTCCCACTCCTAGGGGGTTCCTCCTTCTTTATGTCTTACTTGGACGTGGCACACCGTTTTGAACAGTTCCCATCAGAAAACCTCTTACATCAGGGTCCCCATCAGAGTCCAATCTTACATCAGAGGGCCAGATACAATTTTAGAGGTAGCTGGATTTGTTTGGAGACCCCTGTACTATACCAAAGAGCAAAGAAATGGCGAATAACCAATCCCACCAAAAGCATGTCCCCATACAAATGCATATACAGGCAGTCCCCAAGTAACATACATCCGACTTACATACCACTCGTACTTCCAAACAGAGGGAGACAACAGGAAGTGAGAGGAAATCTCCCCCTAGGAAGGGAAATTCACTCCTGTAAGAATCATTATGGGAAAAAAGGTGTCTCCACTGAAGCTTTTGTTGAAACCAAATACTTGTTTCCACAACCACCCAACATTTTCAAAATCCAATTGTCATTGGGACAGAAAGCGAGGTGAAATCTTCTAAACAGAGGCAGACAGCAAAACAAACATTACAGGGGTGTAAACCCTTCCCTATGCTAGCCAAAATAAACACATAAAAATGATATATTTGGCTGGAGTTACACTTAAGAAAAAATGTATCTGTTCCGACTTACGTACAAATTCAACTTAACCACTTGCAGACCGGACCAATTTGCTGGTCAAAGACCAGACCACTTTTTGCGATTCGGCACTGTGTCGCTTTAACTGACAATTGCGCGGTCGTGCGACGTGGCTCCCAAACAAAATTGACGTCCTTTTTTTCCCACAAATAGAGCTTTCTTTTGGTGGTATTTGATCACCCCTGCGGTTTTTATTTTTTGCGCTATAAACGGAAATAGAGCGACAATTTTGAAAAAAAAACGCATTATTTTTTACTTTTTGTTATAATAAATATCCCCCAAAAATATATAAAAAAATTTTTTTCCCTCAGTTTAGGCAGATACGTATTCTTCTACATATTTTTTGAAAAAAAAAAAAATCGCAATAAGCGATTATTGATTGGTTTGCGCAAAAGTTATAGCGTTTACAAAATAGGGATAGTTTTATAGCATTTTTATTAATAATTTTTTATTATTTTTTTTTTTACTAGTAATGGCGGCGATCAGCGATTTTTATTGTGACTGCGACATTGTGGGGGACACATCGGACATTTTTGACACATTTTTGGGACCATTGTCATTTATACAGTAATCACTGCTATATAAATGCAGTGATTCCTGTGTAAATGACACTGGCAGTGAAGGGGTTAACCAGGGGGTGGCAGTGTAGGGGTTAAGTGTTCCTAGGGGTGTGTTACTAACTGTGGGGGGTTGGGCTTTCATTTAGTGAACACTGATCTCTGCTCCAATCACATGGAGCAGAGATCAGCGTCACTAGTTGCTAGGCAGAATGGAGAAATGCTGTTTATTCGGCATTTCCTCCATTCGGCCGCCCCGTGAGACGATCGCGGGGATGCCCGCGGCGATCGAGTCCGCGGGTCCCGCGACCGGACTCACGGGGGTCCCAACCAGCGCGGGAGTGCGCCGGCGGGAGCGCGCCGCCGCCGGCGCGCTCCCGATGGCAGGGCGGCATTGAATATTGGACGTACCTGTACGCCAATATGCCTGCCCGTGCCATTCTGTCGACGTACATCGTCGTGCGCTGGTCGGGAAGTGGTTAAGAACAAACCTACAGACCCTATTTTGTTTGTAACCCAGGGACCGCCTGTACTTTAATGGTACACAAAATTTAGTCAGTAAATCGAAATGACATTCTGCATTCTCAGTGATGTCACTGGTCTCTAGTGAATGGATAGATTGCATTTTCAGTGATGTCACTGGTCACTAGTGAATGGATAGGCTGCATACTGAGTGATGTCACTGGTCTCTAGTGAAGGGATAGGCTTTATTCTCAGTGATGTCACTGGTCTCTAGTGAATGGATGGATAGCCTGCATTCCCAGTGATGTCACCAGTTTCTAGTGAATGGATAGGCTGCCTTCTCAGTGATGTCACTGATCTCGAATGGATAGGCTGCATTCTCAGTGATGTCACAGGTCTCTAATAAATGGATAGGCTGCATTCTCAGTGATGTCACTGGTCTCTAGTGAATGGATAGGCTGCCTTCTCAGTGATGTCACTGATCTCGAATGGATAGGCTGCATTCTCAGTGATGTCACAGGTCTCTAATAAATGGATAGGCTGCATTCTCAGTGATGTCACTGGTCTCTAGTGAATGGATAGGCTGCATTCTCTGGGATATTACTGGTCTCTAGTGAATGGATAGGCCACATTCTCAGTGATGTCACTGATATCTAATGAATGGATAGGCTGCATTCTCGGTGATGTCACCGGTCTCTAGTGAATGGATGGATAGCCTGCATTCCCAGTGATGTCACCAGTTTCTATGGAATGGATAGGCTGCATTCTCAGTGATGTCACTGGTCTCTAATGGATGGATGGATAGCCTGCATTCCCAGTGATGTCACCAGTTTCTATGGAATTGATAGGCTGTATTCTCAGTGATGTCACTGGTCTCTAATGGATGGATAGGCTGCTTTCTTGGTGATGTCACTGGTCTCTAGTGAATGGATAGGCTGCATTCTCCAGGATATTACTGGTCTCTAATGAATGGATAGGCTGCATTCTCAGCGACATCCTTGACTCATAAAAGGTACTTTGGTACATAATCAGAAAAGCTGCTGTAAGTTTTTATCCCATAATATGCATAGAGTCCTAGGTGGTCAATTTCCTCTCTTCCACTGAATAGTATATTTTTCACTACATGATGGATGTCTGACAGGCGCACAATGGAAATGACAGATTCCATTACTTGCTGAAAATAAATATCTGAATATGGGAGGATTAATCACCCCGAGCTGCATTTCTTGCTGCCTAATAAAAAAAAGAGCGCGGTAACATAAATTTGATACGAGAGACATTCAGTTAGTCATTGTATGACATCATTTGATATAGCTCTATGCTGAACATTGTCATCAAATATTCAGGGAAATTTGAGTCTTTCCACACAGCAACATTCCACTCGCTTTACATAAATATTCTTTACAAGGGTGCAATAAGGACGTTCGCACGGGAAAATGTCAAGTGGCGCTTTCAATGAGTTTTCCTTCTACGTCGGTAATGAGCGAGAAAGACATAAAAAATTGTGAAAACAGAAATATTCCACTTAGCGCTATCTAGAGGGCACATAAAATAAACACCTTCGATTATTCACAGAGAACACAAGAACATAAAGAGCAACTGGGGGCTCAAAATCCCTTCCGATTACCACTTTCTTACACTAAAGCCTCCCCAACTCTTATTTAAAAAAATAAAGAAAAAATAAAAAGTATACAAAGCCTTTTTCCAGGTGTCTTTGATCTAGTTGTGTGACATCACAGGTCCTCTTCATCCCTCCCGTAGGTGGAAAAATGGATGGGGCAAAATACCATCCAATTCTTGAGGAAAGTCTGCTGCCCTCTGCCAGAAAGCTGTCAATGGGAAGAAGGTTCACCTTCCAACATGACAATGACCCAAAGCACACATCAACAATGACCACACAGTGGTGAGAGGAGAAAAAGGCGAATGTCCTTGCAGGGTGAGAGCCCAGACTGAAACCCCACTGAAAATCTGTGGAATGACTTGAAGACTGCAGTCCACAAACAGTCACCATCAAATATAACTGAACTTGAAGCAGTTCTGCGAAGAAGAGTGGGCCAATATTGCAAAGTCTAGTTGTGCAAGGCTAGTAGAGACAAATCCCTACAGACTAAAGGCTGGAATTAGAGCATAAGGGGGTCCAACAAAAAACTTAGAGAATCTGTTTTTGAATTAGTTTTATTTTTTTTCTGACATGTTGGTGTTCTACCTTTCACTTGGATGTTATAAATTGCAGTAAATAGAGTAGATACAGCTGGATAAAACAAAAATGGTGTTGGTTTTTATTTCAGGCTGCAAAGCAAAAAAATTTGATTTTAAAAGGGGGGGTGATTATTTTCTATAACCACTAATTATATATATATATATATATATATATATATATATATATATATATATATATATATATATATATAAAATCTATTGGGGTAGTGTGGTACCCCACCAGTGTATGGGTCCTGGATTCTCAACCAGGCAGGTTGAGGGGCTCCAGGGTATTTGCTTGTTTGAGAGGAAACTGGCTTTTCAGTTTCCTCATTATTTAGTAAAGTCCGCTTTGAGATCTGGAGCCCGGGGATTTCTTAGAGATCCGGGTGGGATGAAATCCCAAGTCCTGGGTCCGGGTTTTGAGACTCGCAGGCACGCTGATTGTTCAGAAGTGTGTGGGCCTGATAGTAGAGTCAGGACCATGGTTCTGGGCTCCACCCTCCCGAGGAGTCCAGGATTGTGAGGGAGAACCCAGAGAGTGCAGGCCGCACGGTGAAAGCCAGAGACCCGGATCTGAGGTCGCTGACAGTCGTCAGGAGAGCTCCGTGCGGGAGCCTGAGCAGTGGTGCATCTGGTGCTGATGAGAGCCAGGTGGCTCGGTATTTTTGTCTGCAATGCTACATGTGTAACCCAGGAGGCTGAATATCCTTTTATTTAAAGCTGATGGTGAAAACCCCCTGCAAGGGAAACCACTTTTATTTTCATTTCTGGAACTTTTTGTTTAATAAAAGTGGGCCAAAAAGACCTGAAAAGGAATCTGTGTGGACTGTTCTCACTAGCGGGTGATACACGTGAGCTAAGCCCCCCCCCCCCCAAACATTACACTATATAGAGATCTCTCTCTAATATATATATATATATATATATATATATATATATATATATATATATATATATATATATATATATATATATATATATATATATGTGTGTGTATATATATGTATATAATATATATATATATATATATTATAATCTCTATGTATCTATGTGTGTGTGTGTGTATAAAAAGATTACGATTTCTCGTGACGTAACATCTTTCACAGTATACAAAAAAAAAAATGGGCTAACATTACATTACTGGTTATTTTTTTTTAAATTAAAGTAATTAAAAAAATAAATTTGAAAGACCGCTGCGCAAATACAGCATGACATAAAATATTGCAACAACCACCATTTTATTCTCTAGGGTATCTACTAAAAAAAATTATATATAATGTTTGGGGGTTCGTAATTTTCTAGCAAAAAAAAAAAAAAAATGCCTTTAGTGTTTAAACTTTAACTTACACACAAAGTCTATTCCAGTGTGTGTGTGTGTGTGTGTGTGTGTGTGTGTGTGTGTGTGTGTATATATATACACACACACACATTATATATATATATATATATATATATATATATATATATATATATATATATATATATATATATATATATATATATAATCTCCAGTTGACCCCGATGGTATAAAGGAATGGCTCTGCCCACTAGAATAAATCTCTTTTTTTTTAGGATTAGTGACTCAGGTGATGAGATTTCACACAAAAATTGAAACTCCACTTTTCGTAACCCTCCCCCCCCTCCGGAGTCACATTTGGCACCTTTCAGGGGGGAGGGGGTGTAGATACCTGTGTAATACAGGTATTTGCACCCACTTCCGGCCATAGACTCTCACGGGATTCTACGCCTTTTCTCGCCACCCCACTCCCCCCGCGTCTGCTGGGAAACACACGGGACCCAGAGATAACAGGGACCATCCGAATTGCGAATTGCGACTCGCGCATGCGCAGTAGGGAACAAGAAAGTGAAGAGGCAAGGCTTCATTTCCTGATTCCCTTACCGAAGATGGTGGCGGCAGCACTCGAGAGCCGAGCGACAGATCAGCTTCGGATGCGGACATCGCGGTCTCCCTGGACAGGTAAGCGTCCTTATTTTAAAAGTCAGCAGCTGCAGTGTTTGTAGCTGCCGACTTAAAAAATAAAATAAAATTTTGGCGGACCTCCGCTTTAACCACTTCAGCCCCGGAAGATTTTAGCGCCTTCCTGACCAGAGCACTTTTTGCGATTTGGCACTGCGTCACTTTAACTGACAATTGCACGGTCGTACGACGTGGTTCCCAAACAAAATTGACGTCCTTTTTTCTCCCATAAATAGAGCTTTCTTTTTTTATTTTTTAGCGCTATAAACAAAAAATGAGCGACAATTTTGAAAAAAAAACACACCATTTTTTACTTTTAAATATAAATATCCCCCAAATATATATACAAAAAATAAAAAAATAAAAAAAGATTCCCTCAGTTTAGGCCGGTATGTATTCTTCTGCATATTTTTGTTTAAAAAAAAAAACTGCAATAAGCCATTGATTTGTAGACGCTATAACTTTTGCGCAAACCAACTAGGGAATAGTTTTATGGCATTTTTATTAATATTTTATTTTTTTACAAGTAATGGCGGCGATCACTGATTTTTATGGTGGACACATCAGACAATTTTGACACATTTTTGGGATCATTGGCATTAATACAGCGATCAATGCAATAAAATTGCATCGATTACAGTAAAAAATGGCAGTGAAGGGGTTAAACACTAGAGGGCGGGGGAGGGGGTAAGTGTGTCCTGGGGAGTAATTCTAACTGTCTGGGGGATGGGCTAGCAGTGACACGGCACTGATCGCTGTTCCCGATGACAGGGAGCAGACGATCGGTGTCCTGTCACTAGGCAGAATGGGGAGATGCTGTTTACATTGGCATCTCCCTGTTCTTCAGCTATCCCAGCGGCGATAGAGTACGCGGGTCCCGCGGGCACGGTCACGGAGCTCGCCGGCGGCCTGCACGCACGCCGGGAAATTCAAAGTACGGGTACGTTACTTTGCCCAGCCATGCCATTCTGCCAACATATATGTGCTGATAGCGGTCGGCAAGTGGTTAAGTAGAGTTGTACTATTAGCATAAGGGAAAAGTACTTCAGCTGCCGCTCCTTGCAGCGTTGGGGACCTCGGTTTGAATCCCACTCAGGACACCATCTGCATGGAGTTTACAAGTTCTCCCTGTACTTTGTGCGGGTTTCCTCCGGGTACTTCAGTTTCCTCCAACTGTCCAAAACACATGCAGGTTGATGGTCTTCTGTGTAAATTGGGCCTCGTATGTGTATGTATGTGAGATAGGGGCCTTAGATTTGAAGCTCCCTGAGGGCAGGGACTGATGTGAATGCACAGTTTGTAAAGCACTGTGTAAATTGTAGGTACTATATAAATTCCTAGAATAAATGAATGTGGAGCATTCCCTTATTTATACAGAACATTACAGGAGTCTTACCTGCTGAGCCCGTGTCACCATATCTCTGTACACGGTGTCCAGACTAGCATTTGTCAGGGAGGCCAGCGCAGACACAATAGTTTCTGCTTGAGTTTTGTCAAATCCTACAACAAAAATAAATAAAAAGAAATTAAAAAATAAAATCCGTTGATCACCGAGTCACCAAGGTCAAGGTAAAAGTTTAAAAAGTAATACTATATTTTCACCTGCAGGTGTCACTGTTCCACACTATGTATAGGGAAAGTTAGATCAGCGTTTTCCTCCATTAGAAGCAATGATTGTTACCGGTTTTTGTGAAGCTGCTCTCGTCTATTCTTCTGTATTTTTCCTTCACACACTGACATTAAAACACTCCAGTTGGCAGTTAGATTTAGCAATGTTCTAAGGACTCTCTGCAATCTTTCCAAACAATTTCACTGAATGGTTTTTTTGCTTTGCCAAATTTGCTATAATCTATTATTCTCCGAGAAAGATCTATAGAATAGGGGACAATGTTTAACAGGATAACAAGGCTTGAACAATAAGGGAGTGGAAAAGAAGGGAGATAGAGATCGACGAGGCGGGGAATGGGTTGAAACGAGAGAGATGATAGAAAAAGAAGGGGAAAGGGGGGGAGATTACAGAGAGCGAGAAAGGGGGGGAGATTACAGAGAGCGAGAGAGGGGGGGAAAGAGAGAGCGAGAGAGGGGGGGGGGGGAAAGAGAGAGCGAGAGAGGGGGGGAAAGAGAGAGCGAGAGAGGGGGGGGAAAGAGAGAGCGAGAGAGGGGGGGGGGAAAGAGAGAGCGAGAGAGGGGGGGGAAAGAGAGAGCGAGAGAGGGGGGGGGAAAGAGAGAGCGAGAGAGGGGGGGGGAAAGAGAGAGCGAGAGAGGGGGGGGGGGGGAAAGAGAGAGCGAGAGAGGGGGGGGGGGAAAGAGAGAGCGAGAGAGGGGGGGGGAAAGAGAGAGCGAGAGAGGGGGGGGGGAAAGAGAGAGCGAGAGAGGGGGGGGGAAAGAGAGAGCGAGAGAGGGGGGGAAAGAGAGAGCGAGAGAGGGGGGGGAAAGAGAGAGCGAGAGAGGGGGGAAAGAGAGAGCGAGAGAGGGGGGGAAAGAGAGAGCGAGAGAGGGGGGGAAGAGAGAGCGAGAGAGGGGGGAAGAGAGAGCGAGAGAGGGGGGGGGGAAGAGAGAGCGAGAGAGGGGGGGGGGAAAGAGAGAGCGAGAGAGGGGGGGGGAAAGAGAGAGCGAGAGAGGGGGGGGAAGATGAGAGCGAGGAGAGGGGGGGGGAGAAGAGAGCGAGAGAGGGGGGGAAAGAGAGAGCGAGAG